>NC_090848.1:4442500-4727500 GCF_024217435.2 Syngnathus scovelli
GCATGGCTGAGAACTTATATCCGGTTTTGGGAGGAGGAAAAAACAAAGGAATGAAAAGACAGGTTCACGATTATGCTGGCTGCTTGACAATGAAAAGTCGAATGCTTTTATTCTGAAACTTTGCGTGTACTATTTCCTCTGCGTACAAAACCGTAAAGGTCACAGCTGCATGCTTGCACTGCGGGAAAGTTTTATTATTATTATTTAACTATTATCCAAACCGCATTATTATTATTATTATTTTATTATTATTATTAGTATTAGTAGTATTGTTACTACTATTATTATTATTATTACTTCAGCAGGCAACTATGGCAAACGTTTCCTTTGTCTGCGGAGGGTTATTCATTACTTTGTTATTTACATTGACGATGACATTGTTTATTTTAATACGCGTGGTCTTGTTACATTCTTATTGCACCTAGATGGCAGCAGAGTTTCGTTACATGAGAATGTAACACTCACGGGTCGCAATCAAACCAAGGTCGGACATGTCCGTAAATTGCTGTGCGGTCTTTCGAGCTGCATTCATATAATGCCTGGTTCACTATTTAGCAAAACAAAATTCTTTAGCGAAATTAAAAACGCCAAGTTTTTTTTAATTTCTATTTTTTGACAAAGCGGGCATATTTACAAATTTATTTCTTGCATCAAGTCTAGTTGCAAGTACATGCAAATGCCACCCTCCCTCCCAACTTGTACATTAAGTGAAAACAAATTAACCTCCTCCCATACACACACTGAAAAACACGCTGGAGTTTACCTTATATCGTCTTTAAAATATATTATAAGCAAAAAAATACAGCAACAGCAACAAAACCAGTGAAATGGCCAGAGAACAAAATAATAAAAAAATCTTTCATTGCATAAAAGAAAAACAAAACCTAGAGAAGGAAACCCTATCACATTAGTTTTAACTTTGTTCATCAGCGGGATTGTCTGCTGGCTTTCTTTCACGCAAAATCATCCTTGAATTATTTGGTTGTGCTGAGTCCCCGTTAATCGTTTCTAGGATATGATTGAACTCCACAAGGGGGCGCAAATAATAAAAAGCACTGGCCAAGAGGCAGCAACAAAAAACAAATGCAGTTACAAATCCAGCACAGAATGTTGGATTTTTCGTTGTTTGGATTTAAAAGCAACAGCACTTTATTGACATGCAAATGCCAATATTTGGCATGCCATGCAGTACACAATAAGAAGCCGAGTTTAAGTTTGGAACTCAGAATCTGCCTACTCAATCATTCATTCATCCAGTTTACAAACCGCTTTTCCTCACGAGGCGCAAACGCTTGACTGGCAACTATGGCAGATCAGACGGCAAAGTCACCATAGCCGGTGGGACAGAAGGCGGCACTTCGGAGGATGTCGAGGCAGTTGACGAGGATGAGGGTGCCGGTCAGGTGCTTCCACCTCTTGGTGATGGGGTTCCTCATCTTATCCAGACCAACGTGGAGCTCCTGGATGACATCCCGATAGCTGTCCCCTACGTGCGCCGCCCACGTCAGCAGGAAGTCATAGGCTGGTTTCCACATGGACTGATGGGATGGAGATCAAGGTTGAGTGGCAAGGCCAAATTTTGGAAGAAAAACTTTCGTCAATCTTCAGAAACTCTTGCTTCATTTCTCATGTGCACGTTCTATCGTTCTAAATAATTTCTTATATGGTGCATCATTTATATTGTCAAAACTTTTGAAATCTGATCTACAAACCCTAAATGACAATTATCAGAGGCATGTTCTCACCTCATTGTCCAGCACGCCGCTTTTATCCCGGTACGGTGCCTCGTAAGCCTCCATCTGCTGCTTGGACACCCTGGCCAGTTTTTCTGCAAGTTCCCTCCAGCGGGATGCCACCTCCACCGCCGTGGTTAGCAGGACAAAGTCCAGAACCAATCTGGCAACAAGACCCTGGCAGTCCATCTTGAGCAAGGCCTAACGGTGGTGGCAGGATGGTCATTTCATGATTCCCAAATTGGGATGCAACATTCATGTAACATCCCCGGCCGGCACGCTCTCCTTCGGAGCGGGCGGCCTTCTAACACGCTTTCCCATTTAAGCCGCGTGAAGGCTCGGATCTAAAAATAGCGCCCCAAACACCTACAGTACACGGTAGGCTTCTTGGGCACAATGGCCTTACGTGCGATGAAGCAGCTTTGTCATTTAAGCCGGAAAGGATTGAAGTGCAAGATGTCCCATGAAACACAAAACCGTTTCAAAACACAGCTCAGGAGTTCAGAAGATGCGAACCTGAATCTGTTGCGGCGTTGACACTAGTGATGGGAAAATGAGGCTTCAGATTTGCTTCATGAACCAGTTGTTTTATTTACTCCTCTAGATGGCACTGTTGGTGTGAATAAAGCAGTTTTAGAAATGTCAAGTCAGTATACTTTTAACGCAATGTTGAACAGAGAGTGCCCTCTAGAGGAGTGAAAAAAATTACAACTGCTTCATGAAGCACATTTGAAGCTTCATTTACCAACCTGACACTTCATCTTGAGTCTAAGGCCGATTCTGAATGGTTGAGCATCTGATGGTGGTGCTAAATTGCACCTTTTAAATGTGATGATTGAGTGAACACACTCTAGTCAGGTGTAACCCAATCCGGCGCTTGAAGAGACCGGCCCAGCCAGTGTCGGATGCCCCTCCAGCGAGGCCTCCTGCTCACATTTCACACTTGTGAGGGAGGAAGATGGCTTCATGTCGTTTTGCAGGTGTAAACGAGTGCAGTGGGCGGATGAGAAAAATGGACAAAATTGTTGTCTTGCTAAATGATAACCGTGATGTTAGGGGTGCGTCCACTCTCTTTGTTTTCTTGTGGTATCAGTTATCACTTCCCACAGCTTTTCATCCCAGTACGGCAATCGGGTTCTGGCCCAAAGCCGCTGACAAATTTCAATCCGGCTTCACTTTGAGCCTCGAGAAAGAATGAAAGGCTTGTTTAAGGATGAAATGTTTGATTGAGCAATAGCTATGTAAGACGATTCCGGGCTTTGAAAGGCATGGCGCGCCAAAATGAACGGGAAACGCCAGACCCAAAGTGATTAGCTGCAAATACATTAATGCTAATGTTCCGCTTTGAGGAATTTTGCCATAATTTTGCCATAATTTTGTCAGAATTTTCTTAATAATTTTCTGAGAATTTTCTCAGAATTTTCTGAGAATTTGCTGAGAGTTTTTCTGAGAGTTTGCTCAGAATTTTCTCAGAATTTTGTCTGTCACCTGCATTTCAGGAAGTCATTTCACAATCGAGCCACTCACCACAACTTTTACTCACCATCATGAGCTCCCTCTGAAAAGACTTCCTCCCCTTGCTCTCCGCATTGGTGCACTCCTCTTTGAGTTTCTCCAGAACACACGCTACCTTCTCTGGCTCGTTGTCCATCTCGGTCCGACAGAAGTAGTCCAGCGGCAAGTTCCCATAGCCCAGCGCGTCGGCAAACGCTCCCCAGTTTGACACGTTCTCCATCAGAAGGGTCCTCACGGTGGCATAGATGTATGTCAGAAATTTGCACGGTTTGAGGATCTGCTCCAGCAGCGTCGTGGTCGTTAAATCAGGTCCACACCAATGAATGGGCTTGACTTTTCCCAAAAGCAAAACGTTCTTGGCGTGGACCAGTCCCGTCTTGCCCTGATAGAATGCGATGTACCATTCTTTAGTGCGCAGCTGCCCTCTGATCTTGATCTTCTCCTCACTGAGCAGGGCGATGACGTCACCTTTCTTGTACTCCAGCAGGTAGTTGCTCTTGTGCTGCCGTATTATCGTTTTAATCAGCTTGCCGAATTTTAGGCTGGTTATACGGCGCTCCTGAAATTTGGGGTATTTGGAAGTGACAGCCAGCGGCGACAGGGTAATCTTACCCACCTCGTTTTTTTTCAAGAATCTCCTCTGGCCCGTCGTCCTCCCTTCGGACTTTGGCGGCGGTTGCGGCGTTTGGATGCAGAACTGAGTAAGGGTGCAGTCCAGCATGTCCTTGACTTGGACCCTGAGAGTAAAGTCTGAGATGATATTGGGGTCGCGCGAAGACATCACGTAAACCAGTCGGCCGACCTTGCCCAGTTTCAGTTGAAATCCCCGGACGAGGCCGGCGCCGTCGCAAGCTTTTACCTGATAGTGGGCTACGTTTGGGTACAGTCCTACCTGGAGATCCTGTGGGGACCTCAGGATAAAAAGCTGCTTCCCCCACAACTGGAGGCTGACTGCAGGGGTGGAGCAAGCTAAGCGACCCACCTGACTCAGCAGTAAGGTCTTCGGGGCGCAGTCATGGCCAAACACGGCCACGACAGTCTTAAAAGTAGGGTGGATGTGCTTGGGTCCGTAAACCCCGAGCGTGACCTTTCTCTGCATCTGGTCCCACACACTCACGCCATGACTGATGTTCAGTGACCGAACCACAACCGCCACGTACATGCACGACTCAAGACTGTCCAGGCGCACTTGGACCATGTCCTTATAAATGTAACAAGTCGGAATGGTTGCGTAGGGTCCATTTTTGCTGTCGCTCCGAACACAAAATATCTCGCTCTCTGTTTTTACAGTGACTGACACTTGAATCTCCAAAGTGACAAAAGACTTGGTCTCCATGTTGCTGAGCTTGATCTCCACCACCGGGCTGACAGTGGAGCAGCTGTCGTTATTGAGCTCCAAGGGAAGATCGAGTAAGGCTCTCATGGAGATCTGCTGATGGTCGCCATGGCAAACGTGCCCTTCGGGAACGTGCAGGGTGATGTTGGTGTCTGGCAGCTGAACCACACCTCCGCCGCTATCCAAGCCACACACAATGCTGGTCTCGACCGGTTGGGTCTGACCCCACCCCGGATTCTGACCTAAGGATTCCAGGTCATGGCAAGACCTGGCCAGTTTTCGGTGGTTGAGCCAAGCCGTTCGGAAGTCCTCGCGGCTCTGAAACTGCTCCGGCGAAGGCGCCTTCAGGCCCGTGAAGAAACAAGAGGAAGGAATGCTCGGATTTGATTGCGCTTGGAGAAGCCAGAGTTGGGAAAGACTCTGGGAACGTTTACTCCTTAAAAGAGGATTATCCCTGTGGAGGTGTTGCTCCGCTCGGTCGGGACAACTACCAAGGCCGCTAAAATGAATATTCTTGGTGTTACTGTTGGAGTGACTTGGATTTGCAAACGTGTCAAAAAGAATCAAATCAGCAGAGTTTGTCACACGTTGGCGGTTCTGGTCTAAGGGATGCGCAAAGGGTTTTTCACAAAACGGATAGTCGTTAGCTCTCCACTCTCCTAAACCTTCAAAGTCCTTCGGCAGCTCCTCTTCCTCTCCAAGACTGTCGATCACTCCGCTATCACTAAGCGAACAATTCCTGAAGTTGAGCAGTTTGACACAAGCAGCGGGGATGTAGCCCATCTCCCTGTTATTGTGTGCGTACCACCACTCGCCGCCCGACGTGTCCAGAACAAAAAGTCGATCGCCTTTGGAGAATTTCAGGCTGACTAAACTGGTGGGCAAATAATCCTTGATGGCCACCACTTCCTGTGCGGCTCCATATGAGGTAGACGTGTCCAGTCTTAAGGCACTGGGAGAAGGCACTGAAATCAAAAGAGATTAATAAAAGTTAAATCAACTATATGGACTCAGCGCATGGTACAAATCAATAAACGATTGGACCGTGAGTGCTTTCAGTCTTAGTTCAGGGGTATAAAACTCATTTTTATCAAATATTTTATAAAGATGAATGGTAGTAAATATTTGTAATTTTATTATTGACACATGAAGTTGATGCACAGTTTATCTTTGCGGGCCACACAAAATGATGTGGCGGGCCGTATCTGGCCCCCGGTCTTTGTGTTTGACACCTATGTCTCTTTAGAAATGGACCGAAATATTACAGACACAGTATTTTCACTCCAACTCGGCCTGCTTTCGTCCAGTTGTCATTTGCATTGAAAACGCAAGCGTGCCATGAAATGTAAACACATTTCCTCTGAAGTTGTTATTCACTCCATAATCAAACGACTTTAATAATTCAGTGCATAATCTACTATTTTTAGATTAGATCATTAGTGCAGATGAAGCATTTTTAAAAAGCAGACACGCAGGATGTCATTAGAGGGTAAATGAAATGAATCATACCTAAAGAGAACATTTCATCATGACCTTTGACTTGCAAGAGGCTGGTAGGACACCCCTGGCCCAGGTCCTCAAGCATCCCCTCAGACTTGCAGCGAGGGAGGAGGTGATCGCCGCTCGTCATGCTGACCATCGGATGGGCCCGAGCCTCATTCAAATGCTTTTCATCTGGAAAGCAATGACTGATTTTTTCAAACATTTGGAAAGTGCAAACAAAAAAATACAACAGAACTCAAAAAGTGGTGTGTGAAAAATGACCAGACCGGACAATCGGAAAGACAAAATGGAACAATGCCTGTGTCTGTGCGTGTCTCAGATGAAGGATTTTCAGATTAGCAGGTGACCTCATTGGCAGGGTGAAGACACACTTGCTAATTTGCGGCAATGTGAATATTCGATATATTTTGATGGAAATGTCGCAAGGCTGATAGGGGCAGAAATGACAAGAATCATCTTTATCATTACACTTTTGAAATCAATAACATATATTACTACCACTACTTTTGAGCATTTTATATTCATAAAATTTAAAGCAAAAACAAACAATTATATTATTATAAGCGTGACAGAAAATAATCTTTCAGATATGCGTGATCCTGCAAACTGACCACTTGTTGCTTCTTAAGCCGCTCCTTTGTGGCAAAATAATAATCCACAAGAATGCAGAATAATTGCCACGGCTCACCTTAGGTTCTGGTTTCTTCATTTTTCAGATTCTAATAAAAAAAGTTGATCAAATTAAATCTCTTGCCCCAATCCTGAAGTTTAAGTCCACTGGAGTGCTCTGCACAAGGAGGCTGCGTCTGTCCGTGCCGTGGGAGATGTGTGTGTTTGCGTTTGTAGAGGGGGGGGGTGACGTCAGAACAGGGGTGGAGCTACCGACACACTCGGGTTTCAGCAAAATTGAACCTTGAACCGAATGGATTGATAGCAAAGGTTGAAGGGAGTACATTTTCAAAATCTAAGCTTTTTTTTAGTAATGAAGCACATCCTGCATACTACGGAAGCCTACTGCTACCAAACTAAAGAGAAATAGACTCAATATTTTATTCTTGGAAAGCACTGTGATCCGTAGTGTAATTCTTTTTTCTGAAACAATATTTTATTTTTGAATTTAAAATTAATTGTATATCCCCTCTCAAACTGTGTTATGTTATTTGGAATAAAAGCTTTATACCCAAAAGGGTGTTTCTTTTTTCCATGCTAAAAGAATTGAAATGACCAAAAACAGATATTTTTTTAAATCCCTCTAAATCTTTTGACAATCAAAATTTCCAACATTGTCATTGTTCAAAATGTGGATTCTCCTCTTTGGAGGTTTGTGTGTGGTGTACTAGTAGGCTGTCATAGTGCGTACCTTACCGTACTTTTTGTACTTCAGAGTCGGCATTTTTTTTCTCAGTGATCAAATCAGCACTTTTTGTTACGCAAATATTTGTTTACTAAATAAAGTACAAAGTGAAAGTACTTTTGCTACCTCTGCTGACATCCCGGATTGAAGACGCTCATGAGCAACATGTTTTCTTTTCATTGTTGAGTCACCATTCAAACGCATGTTGCGGTTTCATCTCATTTCACCGGAAGGATTTCAAAGTGGGGCCTGCTTGAAAGGAACGAATTCACTGGTGGCCCATTCTCATCATCATAATGAGACGCTCTTTTTGGTTTCCACGTCAGAAGTGCCCTTTGAGGTGCTGCAACGGACACAGGACTCACTTTAATACATTGTGTGTTTGTACTGGCCACCAGGTGGCAGTATAATATACACATACGACTCACCACTGTTCAGTAAAGTGCAGTCATTTTTTGCTGAGACAAATGGAGGGGCATATCCTTGTCTGTCTACATGTGTTGCTGCACTTCTGTTGTGGTAGGCTTGTTATTCAAGAGACATATGCATTTGAAAGGAGTGACACGGCAAAGAAGATCAAGAGCAGGCTGCTCTTAGAAGACCTTCCAGTTTCCATCTGGCCAACTAGTTCATCCTGGAAAGTAGAATTAAAATGTGGGCCATCAGGTGGGAGTGCGTAGAGGTTAGACACGCTGATCCAGGAGCGTCTAATCCGATCGGGGGTAGGGGGGTGAGAGTGGTGGCCCTAAAAGATTATGGGATTAGGGAGGGGAATATCTCACATGAGACAACCAGATCTTCCATTGCCACGGTGACACAAATCTTTGCAGTACAGTTCATTAAGACTCAACAATCTCACTGCCCCTTGATATTTTGAAATGGGATATTTGACAATCACTCCAAACAACTTGACAAGCTTTTAATACTGTATTTTAAGAACTATAAATTGCTCCGGAGTATAAATCGCACCAGCCACAAAATCCATAATAAAGGAGAAAAAGACATTGTGTTAAATGTAAATGTAAAATGTGTTAATAATTTCACAAAATAAATAGCTCCAGTCAAACTATGAAAAAAACTGTGAGGTATTGTCCGGAAAATACGGTAGTTCATTTAAAATTTAAGTAGGTCAAAATCCAAACTGAGATTAAAAAACATTTTTTACAATCAGGGCTAGGCTAAGAAAGCAACATGGACATCAAGTAAAAGAAGACACGGCACCTTCACACACTACATTGCATCTGATCTAATTACTGAGGAACTTTACCGGTGGTGTTGGCTTTGGGTTAAGGATAGCGTCAGGGTTGTATGTTGTTCTTCTTTCAGAATAACCAGCATTTGTTTTTGAACAAGCTTGCGCTCCAACTTTATTTTTTACACACTGATATCCACCCAGGTGTCTCTTCCTCCGTTCTCATTTTTGCTGACTTAAACATCGCTGACAATCATGGAAACCTCTGCTGGTCACATTGAGTATTACAGTTTACCATATATCTCAACAGGTTGGAATTAGATTCAGGTTTAGGGTTGGTTGGTTGGTTGGTTGGTTGGTTGGTTGGTTGGTTGGTTGGTTGGTTGGTTGGTTGGTTGGTTGGTTGGTTGGTTGGTTGGAGCCAAGCCCATCATATTTTAATGTGTGGTCTCTACGCTGATGTCTCTTCACCAATGGAGGGAGGAGCCACAGGTCCAGATCCACCACACCCATCTCTATGTGCATGCGTGTGTGTTTCTAAACACTAGAATTTGCTGCAGTCAGACTCTCTTGAGCTGGTGAGTTTTGATCATATTGCACATATTTTTCACATATTGTCATCATCAAGATTTAAACCGCTGCACACACGCAGCCTATAAAATGTGAAGAAACTAATTATTGCCGTTTAACAAAAGGCGTGCAAGGAATAATAAATATTGATCTATCAAAATAGCAAAGAGGAACAAAATGTGAATTTTTATTTGGTGTCCAGGTTGTTGTGGCCATGGGAGATTCCGTGACTCCTCCCCCCTTGAAGCCAACAACCAAAACTGTGTCTGGTATGTGCATCAAAGTTCCCGAACGAAGACTTCTTGTCAGACAGCAACACGCTCTTAGTTCAATATTGTAAAAGTCAACAAAGAGTTGAGGCAGATAGGCCGCGCTGTGAAACCACAAATGTTTGCTTTTGTGACTGCCACATGAATTCCTTCATTCCTCCTGCACTTCTGCTCCACCCTCTCCTCACCTGGTATGCTTTTAGATTTCACTATGTTCAAAATTTACCATCAGGTCACATGTACAAAAAAAAAATGATGTCACGACTAAGGTTGAATGAGGAGTGTCTTATCAGCATTACATCAGAGTAGAGTCTCTGAAGGAGCAACTCCCTTGGGCAACGTCTGTTGCCGTGGAGATAAGAGCAACTAGGAGCTTGTGCCCTCCAATTTTGGTTTGGGCTAAGGTACCACTGTAATCGTAGCAGTGCATAGTGACCTTTTGTGACATTTGTGTTTTGTTTGGTTTAGTGTGTTTGGTTTGCCATGCAATTATTGACTGCTCGGGAAAAAAAGCACTTTCTTCTTTCATGAGAAGAATTTCGAGTCAGATGAGGAATGTGAATATATTCCAACTTGTGTTTTCGTTTTGAATTTTTTTAAAGACCTTGACATGGATGGCAGTATCATTGGAGCCTTGATTGGAGGTGAGAGCAAAATATTTTATTTTTGTAGACAGTGTTATTTTTGCTTTTGTGCATGTAACTTAAAAAATATGACTTGCACTTTTACTTTTGTAGGTGTTATAGGTGCCACACTAATCTTCATCTGCGTGATAGCATTGTTGCTGTGGTTTCGCTCCAGAGAGGGCTCTTATGTCACTCATGAGATGGACAACCAGGATGATGAGATGGGCAACCTGGATGAAGATGATTGTGATGACAGCGATAATGATGATGACAATGACTTTATTTGTACTGACGCAGAACCCCAACATAAAGAGCTTTTTGTGATTAGTGAAGAACCCTAGAGCAAGAAGGTGTACATATTTGACTGGAAGATCATGAAAGATTTTCTAAATTTCTTATTTAATATTATATGCACACTTGTGTAACTCCATCTAAAATATTTTTTGCATCTCCTCCCCAATTTTTTTGCAATTAATAAGTTAATACATATATGAGAATTAATCAGGTGCCATAGCCACCAACTTTAAGAGATATAATTTTGTAATTTTGTAATTTGTCAAGGTTTTATTTTCATGTGATTAAAATTAACTTGTGAACAGCACCATCCTGTGGCTAAAACGTATCACTACATCAACATGTTAGACTGAAAATACTCAAGGAAGGAAACCCATGAGACCTTTCCCGATTTTTTCTAATTGAAGTAATTACAAATAGTCTCAATGACCAATTTTTGTGTGAGAGCTGGGGCTGCCTTAATTTTTTTATTTTTTTATTCCATATTTCACAATCATACACACTTTAACGTCACTTGCAAATTATCTGGCCGATTTATTCGTTTAAAAACAAATGTCTTGTGTTTGACAGTATTAAATTTCCATAAATTTAAACCACAAGTCACATTTAAGGTGGTCGTTTGGGTTAAGCAACGTCCCTCTATTCAGGCGCCTGTGTAATCTACTTTAAATACTGTTGAGTGCAATAAATGTTTTTGACAGTGAAGTGAATTTTGAACTTTATGCGTATCTGTATGTTGCACTAGATGATCCACTTGTAGCAGTAAGAACTAACAAACAAACTATATTTGCTGTACAGAGAAGCTTTAGTTTCAGTAGTGTATAAGTACGTAGTAGAAGACAGAAGGGCCAGTTGTCCGTGACCAGGGAGAATTCAGTTTCAGCAATGTGTGCAATCCTATAATAAGGTAAAGTGGCTGTTGTTGTCCATCACCAACAGCGCTGGTCAAGATCTCCTTTTTAGGACTGAAGTAAACTAGTAGATTGAAAACTACAGCTGTTACCCCAAGCCGTGACATCAGCTTCTTGTCAGGTATAAAAGCTACGGGCCTGACAAGAGGGGGGGTTCGTTGGCTCTCGTTCCAGGGGTCGTTCGTACCAAGGGGGGCTCGCGCTAGCGCGGGCTCACTCGCTCTCTCTCTCTCTCTTTTGGGGAGGGGGGGCTTTTTTTGACATCCATGCCTTGTGCCACTCAACTTTTTGGAAAGACTTCACCCTGACATTGGTTGAATAAAATCTTTTCCCAATCAGCCGTGGTCCCTGAAGTGCTCATTCGTCGGGAAACAGCCACCGATCACCGAGTGTTTTTTGAAGACCAGCGAAGCAGCAAAAACCATATACCACATTTTTGGCGTCACGAACAGGATTCGTGTTCTCCAGGGGGACCGTCCCGCCCGCTCTCTCCGTGAGCATCCAGCGGCCAGCCGACGACCTGTTTTGAGGTGAGTTGCTTGCACTCAAAGTCGCCGCAGCATGCTCGCTCTTGGAAAGGGGGGGAGGGAGCGTTGTCCCCCACACGGAGGGCAGTTAAACGAATCTGATGGGGCCACGGCTGGCTCCAGGGAATGTTGTCTCTCCTAGTCAAAAGCCGTCATAATGCGACTTTTGAAGGGGGAGTGGCCCCAAATAGAGACAGCGAAAGAAAAGTAAAATAAAAACAGGAAAATAAATAAAAAACAATAAATAAAAAGGGAACAGTAACAAAACGTTTTGGGGATTGCACGAGTGAATGGCATGTCTTGTGAGAATGATAAACGAATTAAAAGCTCCAGGGAGAGCGAATGTGGAACAGGACACGTTGTCATGAACAACGCTGATCGGCTGTCACGAGAAGTAAATAGTAGGAAGTCCCATAAAACGTGGACGTGGAAATTAGTCGTTTCAATGGTCCCGCGGAGGATCGAAATTTTAGCTGTGTGATTGTGGCGGAAACACAGGTACGATTGAACTATGCTGCGACAAGATACGGGTGAATCCACACGGGCCAGGGGCTATAGCCGAGATGTCCGGTGGGAGCCTAGTCTCTGCCAAAGTCCAGCGCAAAAGGGAGGTTGCGTTGACCGCGTTTGGCTAATAGGAACGAGCGCAACCTTGGCATCCGTACCGTGAGTAAGAGTGGATGAAGGAAATATCCGGCCAGGTTAGCGACCTGTGGGCCGAAGAGAATGATGCGCGCGAAGCCACGTCGTTTGGGCACTGATCGAATTAGAGGTGTATGTGAGTTATAAGGCTTGTCAATTTAAATGCTGGTGTAAGAGGCCCCCAGGTAAAACGAAGGACTGGCGGTTTTTGAATATTGATTGAGCTGATACGATCTGCTTGCGGTTCGATTCCTCTATGGGGACGTATTATAATAGCATGCACGTCTGTCAAAGTTTGATAAATTTGAGCCTGTACAGACCGCGTTTGGGAAATAGGTGCTGTACGGCATTGTGTGTGTATAGAGAACCCTCTGTGTGAGACAGGGAAAACGTGGCAATGAGGCCTCGGAGTGCAAGGATTGGTATACCATGATGGAAAAGTAATTTGTGTGCACACTTAAGTTAAATTCTGCAGAAAATAAAGGGGAAAATATAAAGCGCTATTAGAAACGAAACGAAACGAAAGTTAAGAAAGACGTGCGTATTTGTCAGTGCATATCTGCACTGTTAAAAACCAGACTGCATAGCCGCAGTAGGCAAACAGCAAAACGTGGAATGGATTCGAATCCTGCTCTGTCTTCTGTGTTTGTGCGTGAGCGTTTGTCGCTCAATGGCGTCTGTTTGTGTGTGTGTGTGTGTGTGTACCCATGGGTGTGTGTATGTGAGCGTGCGTGTGTGCGCGTGCGCGCGATCGTGAGTAAGTGTGTGTGTGCTCTTGAATGCGTGTGGGTGAGCGTGCTTGGAGAGGCAGAAAAAAGCTAAAACGATAGTGTGCTTCTCGGTGCTCTGGGGCGCGTGCCCGCCTGCGGTGCCCGCTCGGGGAGGGGAATCTGGCTTCGGGGGCGGGACAGGGAGTGGCCAACCTGTACCTGCCCACCGTGTTTCAAGGCTAGGCACTCCCCGTGTGGGTGACGTGGGGGCGGGGCGCGGGGCCAGAGTTGTGCCCATTTTGGGGCCTACCTTGCTGGCAGCGAGAAAATGTGACAGGATGATGGGGGACGGCAGGCTGAAGGAGCAAAGGAATGCATGACCAACAATGAAGGTCCTGAGCTAACTACAACCCATGATAATTAATGTCCCATAGCTGTCTAACAAGAGAAACAAGAAGCATGCGTATGTTAATCAATACGACACCAATATAGATGAGTATGTAGGTATGTCCAGAGGAGTGTGGTCCGCTCGTAAATAACTAGAGCCAGCTGATGCTCCTTTTAGCATTCTGAGGGAAATGGGAAATTGTTTAAAGACAACCACAACTTGTTAATTTAAATTGTTGAAAAGATGAGAAAATTCAAAACAAGTTATTGCTTTGCTTTGTTTCTTTGCGACTCTCATTATCATTTCAGATTTTCTGTTTACATAAAGAACCCGACACAGCGGATACATCCGTTGGCTCCAGGACAAAGAGACACAGACTGAACTTAGAATGAATGTTTAACAGCAGTCTAACAGGTGAAGACTAATTTATGAGCGCAAGAGAGGTATCAAGTGAGGGCCACAGCGCCAGCTAGAATTAAAGGAATTCTCTGGATTTAGACATAGAACTGAATCGTATTCACGGAGAGCCTGCTCATAAATTTTGGCTCGACAAGGGCGACCAGCGCCTATGTAACAAGACTCACAGGTCAAAAGCCGTAAGTCCAGAATAGAGAAGGAGATGCCAACGAGGAGATATTGGATTTGGAAGTAATCTGTTGGTTCTCTTAATACCCTTGTGAAAGTCTACTCGGTACAAATAAATTAACGATAGGAGCAATTTAGAGGTCCAAAAGTGAGAAATTCAAATGAGAACCACATCCTAAATTCGAATAACATGAGCATGGGGAAAGTGAACAGCTGAGAAATGGCCTTCAATGTCGTGGCAGTGAATGAAAGATTCAAGATAGTTCGGTAATATCTGTAAAGTGAGCATAACACCATTAATACTTAGGTCAAAATAGAGATGATGCTATGCACAATTTGGAAACTTTATCAGAAATTGAGGGCTCAAATCAGGAAAGGTAATAAAGAGGATGGCATAAAATCAAAGTTAGGAAAAACAAACGATAGAATGTAGCCTGAAAATAGAATGAGCTTCTGGAAATTGCAGTATAATCGAGAGGAATCACAGTTAAGACTGGCAATTTAAGTTTGGGGTAATCTGCAAATTTAAAACGGCTCAAATGAGGTCCATTACAATACATCCGAGAGCTCAGGAAGGAAAGGCGCCGTCTTTCTCAAGTGTATTACATTGTCAAGAATAGTAGAATTTGAAGTTTGATTAACAAAAGGCACTATGAAATTAATGGCATATTGGGAGATGATATTTAAGTTTGGTACCCCAGTCTGTCTCGTCCAGTGGTCAGCAGTTACTCTGAAACTCGATCCCGAGACTCCACCGACAGCTGAGAACAACAAGAAAACGGTGCATGGCTCTGAGGCACCTTTGACCTTCGCAAGAGCAAAGAAGGACTATATTTGTGCTGGGGGGAGCACAACGCCCGGATGCAAAACTACAAAGAGTGAAGGAACTTACAAGATAAGAATGGACTCAGTTGAAAATGGACTCATCCAAGAGTGAGAGATGAGTTGACTCTGAGACTACAACCAAAGACAACAACTTGACAATGAGGTGCGGCGAAAGACACATGAGACCTGAAAGATGCATCAAGCTGCTGAGATGTCATCAAAACTGGTGGAGCTTGGGTCAGAGTGGAGGGAAGCTTGCTTGGGCACTAAGTTTGACACCACTGAGGAGTCTTGATAAATAAATATGTATAAAGAAATAAGGAGCAAATGTGTAGTGTTACAGAAAAAGGAAAAGCATCATAGTCAGAGATTTAAATTTGGATAAAGCAGATAGGCTAACACTGTAAGAAATAAGAGTAGAATCACATTTAGCCCATCCAGCTTAACGATTAGACATTTAGTCATTGACACTTTGGAGAAGGGAAAATAGGGCATTAGGACCCACTAGGATGCAGTCAAGAGGTGATTAGATTGTTCAATGGAGCTAATTAATAAATTAGAAGTTAATCACACCTCACAGGGAAATTCTGGTGTCAAACAAGTTCGACAAAATCAAGGAATAACAGCCATGAAACCTTTTGACAGTTAAGAATAATACTGCTACTACTAATACTGCTAAGAGTCACACCAAGTGATAGTGAACGCGATGACAAATGTGATAGAACTCGAATCACAAATGCCTTAATATGGCAAAGTGAAAATAACGTGGTGGAGTAGACTGTAGGAGTCTCTTTACCCGGCTGCTCGATCAGAACGATGGATTAGGACAAAATTATTTAGGGACCAGCTGAGGCTACTTCTTCCCCCATGCTCACCTATGAACATGCTCAACAGTGGAAATGACTGAATTTTTTAGGCATTTATTTGGCAATTTTACGGTAAAGGTGAGGTACGAATGTAGGAAATATTTAATTGGGAAGAACATCCGGAAATGAAGGGTTACTGTTAGTATTCACTGATTGCCTGCTCACTTACACATACTAAATTTGTTTGTTGTGGTATGAGTGATAGAAACAAATGGAGTGGCATTTGTGCGGTTAGGAATGAGTGTGTCGGGAGCAGTGTGAAAGGCCAAAGTATTTTGGAGTTGGTATGAAAGGGTCACAGTTGAGGGTAAGATTCCTCTCACCTGAGACGGGAACACCCAAGAGTGATGACTAACAGCTGATGGTTAATCAGAGGCACCATGAACAGCAAAATAGTTCATGGAGAAGGCCGAATTCAGCAACACGGATGGACAAGACAGGACTAATATCAAACATTAGGACGATGGACGATATGACATGACAAACCTGGACTATGTAGATGACAACCATACATATGGAACTTGAGCTTGCTTGTGGCAAGTGCGAGCTTTGCTTTGTTTCTGTGTGTCACTTGACTTATTGCAGCATCAACCACCAGCCGAGGAGCAGATTGCTGGTTGTTTTATAACTTGTATTACTTTTGCAGGCTGTCGATTGCAGTCTTGGAAAGGTTGTGTTGAATTCACGTGAAAATGTTAACCCTAACCCTTTTGATTTTTATGATGATTGATGATTTTCAGGACGGAATCCCCGTGCGCCATGATTCATTGTGTGGCTATTTTCATTTAGTAGATACTCGATGCCTGTGTAGTTTTGTGAGTACAAGTGTCCGTTGTTGGTATTGCCGAGTGTGAGGTGCACAGTCAATTTTCAGGAACTTGGGGATGACAGTCCTGGATGAGTTCAAGGTTCGACAGGACTGGCTGCAAGACATATGATGATGTGGTAGGACATTTGCCGGTTCCTTTTTGGATGCCTAATGACACATTGGGTGAATGTGTCAAAGGGGGGTGGGGTTACGTTTGAATGAGTAAGTAGATATAAAATTTAATTGTGACATTCAATGTTTTTTCGGATTCACTTGTTTTTGAGGCTTTAACAGGACGTGCCGGAATTCAACAGGCAGTGATGGAAGGAGCAGAAGAAGCATCTCGAAAGCAAAGTTAATGGGAGATAACAATCTGGAATGGAAGCAAAGCGTGGTAACAATCTAGCGACAGTAAGGGTTAAGGTCTATCAACGGAAAAGCATGAATGATGACAAATCATAAAGCTAATAGGGATTGGACTGCAGCACAATAGACAACAAATGTTTGGAAGGTAATTAAATAAAATAGGAAATTGGATCAGAAACAAGGAATAGGGAAAATTTCTTAACATATGAATGCATTAAAGCTGCTATTAAAGGGAAAGTATTTAAGAACACATTTCGACGAAGATAAGGTACATACACAAATTGGTTGGACAAAACTGACGAGACTGGTACCAATTTGACGATATTGAGAAAAACCTAAATCAAAGAGGAAATTTGGAGAGAAAATTAGTATTTGGACTGGGAAAGAGTGATTGCCGAGACGTGATTGACAGGACTTCAGACAGTGACAGCTGCAGCTGGAAAGGCTAACTTGAACGGCTAGCAGTTACTCTGCTACAGGAGAGATCTTGCGAGACTGACGGCAAGACGAGACACTCCCCCAGGAGGAGTGTTTGTTTGTTTGTTTGTTTGTTTGTTTGTTTGTTTGTTTGTTTGTTTGTTTGTTTGTTTGTTTGTGTGTTTTAAGGATCACGTGGGCCTCTGGATAATAGGAGTAGATGCCGGGAATGCTCGGAGGTTCTATTGAGTACTTCGATGAGACGATGACCACCAATCGTCCCCGTGCCCCAAACAGCCCCAGAGGAGAAGAATTTGTTTGCTGACGACTGCTTATGGAGATGTCGTTTACGAGGGGTGACCAAAGGGGGGCAGGAGGACTTCCGGCCTACGCTGGGCATTGCTACTTTTTTCATTGCAACTCAAGGTTTTGTGCTGTTGTCATTGTTCAATACTGGCAGTAGCTACCAATTATCGCAGAACTCCTGGACGCTGACTGGGGCCTGGGAGGAGACTCTGAGGATGGTGAAGTGGACATAAAGATCTTGGATGAACAGCAGGCCCTGGGCAGTGGTCCCAGCGCGGTTCACTACTGAACATTCAGTGGACGGGACTTGCATCGACAGAAACATATATATGCAAGGGGGGCAAAACTAAGAGCGTTTCAACTTTGCAGTATGCTGTGATATTGCGTCAATATTATGTCCTTCATTACTTTATCAAATGACCACATGCTGCATTACTTTAAGTCATCACATATTAACATCATGTTAATGCAGTTTGACTGTTTAGCTGTCGGTGGACATGTCATTTCATTTCCATACTGTTTTGTGAGCTCATACTGTTTTGTGGATTGTAATGTGCCAGGGCTCCTTACACCTGGGTGACACCAGGTGAGGGGAACCACTGGGGATGGTAGAAAGGGCCTTCCTCTTTTTCCTTGTCATTAGACTGGCGAGGTTTTTTCTTGAGGAAGGGCCGGCAACTTTTTGGTGCTTCTAACGGGCCACACCAAATTTATTACTTCGCAATTTGTCACCGTTGTAAGGGTATTACCTAAGGGGGGTGGTACCGTCGTCTGTATAATGTGGACTTCAATTTTCTTTACTTGTGGTTCCTGAGAGGCCTCAGACTGTTGTCAAGGAGCAATTGGCTAACTAAATAGTTTGAGCTTTCCTAGTTAAAGTAACCTTAAGTAGCATGCCTCGAGCATAATTTAGGCTGTGCAGGTATAGGCCAAATTGTAGACGTGACCATAAAAAATTTGGTTGGGAGAAGATTTTTTGGTTGTTTACTGATGTCATCTTTTGCTAAACTGTTTTCGGGACATTTGTAACGTCCCGAAGGGGGGAATGAAGTGAATTTTGAACTTTATGCGTATCTGTATGTTGCACTAGATGATCCACTTGTAGCAGTAAGAACTAACAAACAAACTATATTTGCTGTACAGAGAAGCTTTAGTTTCAGTAGTGTATAAGTACGTAGTAGAAGACAGAAGGGCCAGTTGTCCGTGACCAGGGAGAATTCAGTTTCAGCAATGTGTGCAATCCTATAATAAGGTAAAGTGGCTGTTGTTGTCCATCACCAACAGCGCTGGTCAAGATCTCCTTTTTAGGACTGAAGTAAACTAGTAGATTGAAAACTACAGCTGTTACCCCAAGCCGTGACATCAGCTTCTTGTCAGGTATAAAAGCTACGGGCCTGACAAGAGGGGGGGTTCGTTGGCTCTCGTTCCAGGGGTCGTTCGTACCAAGGGGGGCTCGCGCTAGCGCGGGCTCACTCGCTCTCTCTCTCTCTCTTTTGGGGAGGGGGGGCTTTTTTTGACATCCATGCCTTGTGCCACTCAACTTTTTGGAAAGACTTCACCCTGACATTGGTTGAATAAAATCTTTTCCCAATCAGCCGTGGTCCCTGAAGTGCTCATTCGTCGGGAAACAGCCACCGATCACCGAGTGTTTTTTGAAGACCAGCGAAGCAGCAAAAACCATATACCACAACAGCCCAGTGAGAATGCAAATTAGAATTATTTCCACCCCCGCCAACAGTGCGGGAGACAGGCAGGCGCGTCTTAAGCCACCGTCACTTGAACAAAAGCGCCTGGAGTGGAACTTTAGTGGGCGGTGACGTTATGAGTTTATCAAGTTGTGCTGTGACTGTGTCAGTCTGTTGACTTCTTCCCAAAAAGCAGCGATTTACATTGGAAACGTAAAAGACATGATTGTGTTGCTTTCTCCGGGGATGTGATTTTTTTTTTTGGTGCGTCCGGACCGATATTGTGCGCTTAAGAATTGGGATTCAAGCACGTTTGTGACTTTGTGGTTTCGGATCTCACCATGTTGGCGAGTTCCGTCATTTACGCTGCCAAGAAACGAAAGAAGCCGCTTCAAAAAGTGTAAGTTTAAAAAAGACATTTTTGTGTTCACCTCTTCACCTTGTCTGCTGTTTTGTTATCACTCTTCTACTACTTCTATTTTATGAGACATTTGTTATTATAATAATGAGAGTTCTAAAACATATATACAGTATGTGCACTTGTACCTTGTTATAAAAAAAGTTGTTATAATAATAAAAGAGTTCTAAAACCATATTTACAGTATGTATACTTTAGCTACATACACACATACACACACACGTATCATATTTATATTATTTATACATTATTTTCTGTGTCATTTATACTACGTATTAATATAGTATTTACATATTTGAAACTATTATTTAATGTTCTAATGATAACATATGCACTTATATGGTTTAATATACACTTATTGATACACAAAAAAAATTATGTATGTTAAAAATGAGAGGGTGACACTACTTCGGGGATTTTCACATATCGCAGGTGATCTTGGAACCAATTATCCGCGATAAACGAGGGATTACTGTATATGTGGTCACTCAAGTCCAAATACAGATCTTCATTTGCATGTAAAGAGGGAGGAACTTTTGCTATTGCGCAACCGGCTTTTAATTTCTATGGGAACTTTGAGTGCGTGTCCACTTTCTATGAGTGTTACAGGCTAACACTGTGGAAACGCCAATATTTTGCCATTTTCCAGAGAAAACATTTCAATCTCGCTTCCTGCTAGTCTAGCGGGGTTAGAGGACGACAAAAAAGCGGCCGGCGACAAGTTACAGTCACGTCTAACAACATTCCAAACTCTTGTCACTTCCGAGGTGATGAATGTGAAAATACCGACACAATCATAAAGTTATGTTCAGAGGGTGGACAAAGTCTGATTTAGCTTCAAGCAGATGTTTCTGTTTGCAGCCAAAGCACTTTCCACTGCATGCTAACCACATGACCTTTATGTAAACAAACTATCTTGGAATAGCCCCCCCCCCCCACCCCCCCATGGATGAAAGTCTAACTCCGCCACTGACTAGAGTGAGCGAAAGAGACAGAGAGAGAGAGTGCAAACGAAGGGTCGATCAACCGGGGGAGGCATGAGTGAAGAATTGGCAAACAAACAGCCCTGTCAACAACATCAATAGTCCCACGTCACCGGCAAAAACAAGCAGATGAAAATGTTGATGTGTGCCGGCATCAGAGTCACGTCAACAATTGGAGGCAGTGAGTCTTGGCTGGCAAACTTTACATTCTGGTAGCTGCTGGCCTCAGTCGCCTGCACCTATGTTGATCCCTCGGATTCATTGTCATGAGACGGTTTTTGATTTCACCGTACGCACAAGACAGCGAGTCTGTAAAAAGGGAAAAAACATTGGCCAAGCTGGTCCAGTGGCCAATGTCAGAATATTGGTAACAATTTGTTTGTACTTCTCAAAGTGTAAATTAAGAATGGCTATAATCAGCCATTAGTTGATTAAATAATTAATTAAATATTAATTAATTAATGAATAATTTTATAATATTTTTTAAATAATTTTATAATTAATCAAATTAATAATATAATAATTTTATAATACTTATATAATTTTATAATTAATAAAATTAATAATATAATGCTTTTATAATAATTATTAATAATAAAAGTGAAGAGCTCAGTTGGTTGTGTTGTCTTAACGGTTTATTTGGACTTTTCTGTATAAAGTTTAATTGTTTGCCTCGCACTTGTGTGAAGTTCCTGCAGGCTCACATTCGGGGAAAAAAAGACATGTTTTTCTAAAATACTTGTTGTTGTGGGTTTATTTATTTCAAATATTTGCCCAGCGTAGTTATTACAGCCTTTTCCATTATTTTTGCTAAGAGCGTGGATCAATTTGTCATCTAAAACGCAAAGAAAACATTTTGAAGCATTTTTTGTTGGTTGTTGCTTTGACCTGCGTCAGACCTGCTCTGAATATGCAGTTGACTTTCTCTTGTTCTGTCTGTTCCGCCCCAGACAAAAGCACCTTTGTGTAGTCGCAGGAGTGTCACTCGATCCCATATTGCGGCGACAGACACTCCCCTTCATATGGCCGATGTACCAGATAGCGCCAGAGGCAGAAAAACTAGCCGCTTATTATTCTCGTCCTGCCGTCAGGAATGCGACGATCGCTATCTCGCCCTTCATTTCAGATCCAGCGTTTTCTGGACGATTATTGTAAGCAGATGCAAATGTATGGATTGAATTATTCAGGACTCAACATGTACAAACTTAATTTGACCTTTTGAATGTGATCATGCAGCCCAGGTTGTTTGCCTTTTCTCATATTCTCCTCGAATGCACCTTACTCATTCTTCTAAACGGTTTTCATTTTGCAGACCCAGACCGCCACCTCCCGAAGGCGCCAAATCAAACCCGTCCAAACGGCATCGCGACCGACTGAACACCCAACTGGAAAAACTGACCAGCCTGCTGCCCTTCACTGAAGAAGTCCGCGCTCGTCTGGATAAATTGTCGGTGCTGCGGCTCGGTGTGGGTTACCTGAAGGTGAAGAGCTTCTTTAACGGTGAGTCTCGGCAGAGTTGTGCTGATCTCGTACCACTTTGTGTATATATAATTGACCAAATAAGGTGTAAGATTGCAAGCAAGAACTTTGTGAACACTTTTAGGACTTCCTCACCACTCATGGTCAATCCTCCTCCTTCAATCAATGTCTTCAGTTCATCTTAAATTCTTTCACCCTTCTCCCAACAAGCTCCGCCCCTAGCGGACCTCCACTCGCTTCCTCTTCGACAAAGCCTGTTAGATTCCAGGTTGTTGTTGGAATGGCTTGAAGCCATTTGCCTTTCGCTAGCTGGAACAACTCAGCGCTTTATGCATTCATGGGGCTTGACACACCCACCACACTAGAAAGTTCCATCGGGAAGCTCAAAGGTTCCTTCAATGTGGACCTGCATCAGAAATGCATTCTGATGCCTGTTATTATGCCACTTTCTGGCTTTTGCTATTAAAAACTATTCATTACTGTTTCTTTGTAGATTATATTTTTATGATATAATAAGATGTTGCGTCATTCAGTGGTCCTGTCATGGGCCCTCATCACTGATTATGATTTGTACTCTCTTAACAAGGAATGCTGGATGTGGCCGCTTTATTCAGGTCTTTTTTTGTCTCATGAGAGGGAACAGCATTGGAAACTTCACTTCGGCTCTCTTTGGCCTGATCCTTGTCTTGCTCTTTATAGTTTCAAATTGTCCGTACTGTCTGATGGGAAATGTCCAAGGATCAAGTCCCATCCGAGAACATCGGCAATGTTTGGCGGTTTCTAGTCGACGTGGCTGGCTGCAGTTGTAATCGATGTCGATTTCACTTATCCGACAAAATGTCTTTAAAGGAAGTATCGTAAATAATGGTTAAAAATAATACAATGGGAAGTTGCCACATGCCTCAAAAGTTGACTGAAGCCATTGTGGAGGAGTTGCCTGGCTGTTGACAAAAGTTATTTGTGGTCTTAGAATAGATGATCCAAAACTTTTCCTCAGGAACTACGCACTCTTTTGAAGTCACTGTTCTTTGTCTTTACTGAACATTAAGACTTTACTCGTGTCAACAAACACAAGGCCTTCCGCTAATGGATGGACTTTCCAGATGTGTTCTCAGCAGATGTCAGCCTCCTTCCAGCTGAATTCTGCTGGAGGTCCTACTTAACCCTTAGACAATAAGAAGTCAGGAAGCCAGCAATGAAAGGGTAGCAATTGTGTAAAACTGAAACATAACTTATTAGAGGCTCACCTCTAACACGTTGTACTACTGATCCACTTTTTGGAAGTACACAAAGGCCATGTGTAACTGTCATCTGGAATCAGAGGGAACAGAAACTGAATTTGCCAATCAGTTGCTGGCTGATGTAACTTCTGTCAAGCTCAAAAGAAAGTTTGGACTTGGGATAGTGTAGCAGAAGTTGCAGGCAGTCTCCTGGATGCAAGCGTGATAGCATCAGATTTGCAGAGCTTCATGGACGGTTGCAGTCTAAACAAAGCAGCCGAACTCTCGTGTTAAAACCTGCCCAAGCATCTTCGAAACCGCATGTGTGTGTTTGTGTGGCGTGTGTGTGTGCGTGTGTGCATGCGTGTGTGTGTTGTGTGTTTCACTGCACATCTACTTCAGGATTTAAAGTAAGAGCCCGATGCTGTAGAGCCAAAACTAGAAAAAAAATCATTAAAATAAAAATAAAAACATAATAAAATTAATTAAAATTAATTAATTAAAATTAATTAATTAAAATTACACCGCATGAGACCCATAACTGTCAGAACTGTCTGTGATTTGTCGTGCCCAGGTGGAAATTTTCTAATTAAAATTAAAAAATAAAATTAATTAAGATTAATTAATTAAAATTAGATCGGGCGAGACCCAGAACTGTCAAAACTGTCTGATTTGTCGTGCCCAGGTGGAGTCCAAATCCATAGAAACACAGGGGTGGTACATATCCCCAAACTTTAGAGTAATGATGTGATGCCCCTTATTTGCTGCTCTTTTTTTTGTGCAGCTCGTTTAGGAGTTGAGGATTGTTTCTCAAATAATATCCATATGATGTGGCGTCAGAGATTTTAGAGCCATAGGCACAGCCGCCTCAAAAAAAAAAAAAATTTGCACGAAAAACTGCACACTACATATGCTACAAAATACTTGAAAAAATACAGCCCATTGATTGCTCTATTTATAAATGTATTTTAAGGATTTCCTGTGTTTGTTTTTCATACAAAATTCTACATATGCCTTGGTCAATATGTGCACACAATAATATCATTTTATCACAAACAAATGCAGCACACACAGGATGATGCCGGCCCATTTCTGACTGCTTCATTAGAACCCGTCTCCTCCCGGCTGATTGGTGCCAGATGTGTTGTCATGAGAGCATCCATGCCATTGGCCCAGGGGGGACACTCGCTGCCGAGATGTTTCGCAGCTCTCGCTCAGCTGGCAAACTATGAAACGATCACGTCTCTCATCTGCTCGCTCACCGCCAGTGACTCAGCGCTCACTCAAAGCCCGGCGCCACATACGTAGTGCGCATAGAATGGTCTGAGTGGGCTTGACCAGATCCGTTTGCATTCCAGCCTCGCTCAGAGGTTATTACAGATTCCATGGGGAGGAAATAGAAAAAAAATGGACAGTCAGCACTTTCAAAACTAAGAAGCGGTGTCTAACAGAAACACTCAATTGTAGCTTTGGTCGAAAAAAGGTGTCTGTGAATAGATTGGCCAATTTCATTTTATGGCTGGCCAGAAATGATTTAAAGAAGAGGAAGGTGCAGCACGAGGATTTGCCTGTGATGGAAAAAGTTGTCTACTTAGTTTGTCAGAACTCGTAGCAAAAGAAAATGTAAAAACAAATATTTTCAAAATTATTACGTTTCCTTTGCAGCTGCTTTTACCTCACATATTAAATAATAATAGTAATAATAATAATAATAATAATTCATTTTATTTATGGGTGCCTTTCTCAGCAGTCTATAATAATAATAATAACTTATTTTATTTATGGGCTCCTTTCAAGGTCACCTCACAACTGATAAAAAATCAATAATTCACTTATTTTGCCTTGTTTCTCGCTGTCATTCTTCGGATAGTTCCGATGAAGCCTTTGTTGCGTTCACTTGAAACCACATGGAGTCACATGAGCACCGCGCTCGCATGCCAAGATCTAAAATCAGGTTTCCTTGTCTCCTGCTGAGATGAAGATTCTTCGGTGCTGTATGTCTTGTTTACATTCTTTGGAGCAGGCAGATGAAAGAGAAGCTGGCTCATCCTTTCAGCTGGTTCAGGCATGTCTTCCGTGTCAACACACACACACACACACACACACACACACACACACACACACAAACACACAACAATGACTTCGTCATGACTCAGTGTAGCAAAGACAATCCGTATGACTGACACTGTTTATTTAACAACGGAATACCTCATCAGTAGTAATGTTATGGATGATAAATCAATCTCAAATCAATTTAACTTTTTTTTGGGGGGACTGGTGATGTCCTCATAGATTCCAGTGTCAGGACTAAGGAGTTTGTGTCCTATCATGTTCAGGGTCAATAGTTTAAAGTTCACACACACTCATGTTTGTTTCTTGCTGTGACTCATGTAAGAATCCGATGAAGCTCTTGAAGGCATTAGTAACCATATGTGCTACATTCCTGTGCCCGATTATTTTTAGACACGGTATTTATTTTGAGAACAGCAATAAATGCGAGTCTCTTGACTCACACGCCGGGTGAGCACACAAGTCAAAGTCAACACGGGGAGATCAATGATGATCTAAAATGTGCTGTGGATTGAAACTCATAATAACAAAAATAAGGCTAGTGCTTCGGTGACGTAACAATGGAAATGATCGGTATCAACCGAAAAATTCATTGTCAAGCCAAGAATAAAATATTTTAGGTGTTGACTTGATTTGAACTACTGGTGATTTATAGCCATATAAAAAAAAATATCGATCACACGTAAACTATCTGATCATACTCAAATGTGATTGGTCTGGTATGGTGAAAAACAACAAGTCTGCTCTTTTTTAATTTGTGTTTCTGAGTTCTTCCTTCAGTCTCCTCTTCGGAGATATAGTTTCGCCAGTTTCATTCACTGAACCCCTCTTTAGTAAAAAAACAAAATATATATTTTTTTCAAATTCAAGACAGAGAGCGATCAGTTATTCGACCTGGTTAAAAAGCGTGCGTGCGTGTGCGCCACTAAATGTTTTCCATCTTTCTTTCTGTCTTTTCCTCAAACAGCCTCCTTCCTCTCCTCTCCTCTCCTCTCTCAGCTCAGGATGCTGGAGGTTGAAAGTTCGCACGCAAGGCTTTGTTGTATGTGTGCTTGTGTGCAAGATCATCTGCGTGCGTGCGTGCCTTTGCGTGTGTTTAAGGAAGAGAAGACGTAAACAACTACCAGAGCAAATTGACCGCATTTCCATCAGTTGTTTTCAAACAATTAAACCTTGCTTTTTTTTTTTTTTTCATTTTTCTGACCCTTTCTTTTCAACTTATTAAGAATGCATATTGTTGCCCTCCAGTGAAAATACTCGTCGACTTTTCTTTGCTGTTCATACACTGTTTGCTTATTAACGCCTCGATATTTTTTTTTTTGATTAAATACGTGTGAAATAGTTCATCAAGAAACACGATTCCAAGTGACTTGTTGAAGTGGGAAAAACTTTCGAGCTCTCTGATTCCAGACCTGACAAGAATTTTCTCTTTTCACCTTTCGTGCCCAAACCTGCCCGTTGAGAATCAGACAGAACAAGCGTTGCCAAGAGTGAAAGGTAGTGATGGTGATGTTGATCTCTAAGTCACCCCCCCCCCCCCCCCAAAAAAAAAGAGACACCCAAATAAAAAGCCCGCACATAGCGATCCTCCCGCAATCCCAAAGGTGGAACAATAGCACGATTCAGCTCTTGGATTTTAAAGTGGAGAAAAACCACAAAGTGTTGGCAGATAGCGAGAGCCAACGCTATTGTGTGTGTGTTTGCTTGATTTTTTTGTACATACACAATTCATATTTTCCTTCATATTTCAGGCTTGAAACTAGCATTCTAGCATTTTCTACTTGACACGAGCCACAAAATGAAAGCATCCAACTCTGTTTATGATCTAGTTCAGGTGCACTGCTAGGTGATTCCAGTTCAAATATGTTTGTCTTTTGCCTTCACCAAAATAGTTGTGGTCACCAGATCATAATTATGGTGGTGATTGTTCTCATGATCTGCATGTGAATCAGAGTTACAAGAAGGCCAATTATCTTCTGTTTTTTTTTTTTTTTTTTTGTGTGTGTGTTATTTCAAAATCAACAGTGACTCATGTTTGTTCTTGTCTGTCAATAATTTTAAACCCCTTTAAAATCACCTGCTTCCTCTGCAAGAGGATATTTTTAGGTGCCCGGTCTTGTTTCCTGGCAGTGATTAGCGCTGCTAGATAAACTCGAGAGGCGGATGAGAGCGACTTGTTGAGTGACAATGTTGTAAGATAACAGGAAACACTTGCCAGCTCCACCCTGCTAAAACCTGACACATTTCTGCTCTCCTTATTGCACAAGACACCCAAGGCTAGATGACTGAATCGGTTTATATTTCTGACCCAGAAAACACCGTGTTGTTAAAAAATAACCAGAATGAAGTGCCATTGTGGTCCTACGTTAGTCTTCTTCTTTTTTTTTTTATAAAATCAAACTTGGGTAGAACATTTACGGTAACTTCACTTCAGTTCTCACACCAAGTTAAAGTTGCACGAAACATTGAAGATTGACACATATATGACAAAAAAAAGCTAATGCTAAAAGCTAACTTCTTCAAGGGTAAAAGCTAATTTCATTTAGCTTTTAGCTAAAGCGAATTTTTTAGCTAAAGCTAATTTTAAACCTTCGAAAATCACCTGCGAAAGCTAAAAGCTAACTTCTTCTTCAATAGCCACCCTCAGGAATGGTCAGAATGGCTCCTGCGTGGCAAGTCAAAAGCTGTGGGGAGATGTCCACAATGCACTCTTGTCCTCCACCGGGAGCTCCCAAGTGTCCTCCTTGGATGGAGTCAGCTTCTCGGAGGGAGACCTGCTCCTCCAGGTCAGTGTCTGATTGATCTTTGAAACAAGAATGTCAAGTTATTTTGTCAACTCGAGTGTTTTTATTTCTACAGGCATTGAATGGCTTTGTGTTAGTGGTGACCACCGAAGGTTATGTCTTCTATGCGTCACCCACCATACAGGACTTCCTGGGCTTCCACCAGGTGAGAACAAACTGACCTTATCCCAGTTGACTTCAGTCACTAAGTGGGCAGACACAGAGACAGACGACCATTCCCGTTTGGATACATTTCTTCCCATGCCTTGAGATTCGGTGTCTTAATCCACGGCTCTCCGTTGCAGTCCGATGTCATCCATCAGAGCGTCTTTGAGTTGATCCACAGCAACGATCGAGCTCTTTTCAGACGCCAGCTTCACTTTGCTTTCGATCCGCATTCCAGCCAGCGAGACGGCCTCGCAGAGGGCGGCGGTAAGTCATCCTTGCGTCATCCAAAGACGAGTGTAAACATTGACATGCTTCGCGTGTATTTCCACGTAGACGAGCAAAGCAGCAGTGAAATCAGCACCAACCTAAGAACCTACAACCCACAAGTCATGCCTCCAGAAAACTCTTCTTTCCTGGAAAGGAATTTCTGCTGCCGGTTCCGATGTTTGCTTGACAACGCATCTGGCTTTGTGGTAGACAGAAATAGCTCCAACGTTGGATTTGAGCTTGTTCCGACATGATTCTGGCTTGTTTGCCTCCAGGCAATCAACTTCTGCGGACGCCTGAAGTTTCTCCACGGTCAGAACCGGGTGTCGGAGCTTGGTGAGGAGGTTCCCCCACAGCTGGCTCTGTTTGCCATTGCCATACCCGTGCAGCCGCCGTCCATCTTGGAGATCCGCACCAAGACGGTTATGTTCCAGACCAAGCACAAGCTGGATTTCACGCCGATGGCCATCGACAGCCGGTAGACAGTCGTAGTTGTGATTTGCCACCGGATCGGACGGTGATGGGACTTTGCGTTTCCTCCTTAGGGGGAAGGTGTTTCTGGGTTACAGCGAAGCAGAACTCTGCATGAAGGGTTCGGGTTATAACTTCGTCCACGCTGCGGACATGATGTACTGCGCTGACAACCACGTCAGGAGTGAGTCACACTGTTTTTACGTAGGTTGAAATACGTTTAAGGTATGTCCTGAACTGAATCTCTTTGTGTAGTGATCAAAACAGGAGAAAGTGGTTTTACCGTCTTCAGACTGCTGACTAAAAATGGAACGTGGCTCTGGGTCCAGGCCAACGCCAGGTTGATCTTAAAAGAAGGGAAGCCAGATTTCATTGTGGCCCGCCAGAGAGTTTTGACGTAAGTTACGAGAGATGCCGTAGTTCTGTATCAGTCCATCCTGGGTGGAGAATGGTGGAGCCTTTGTCGAGCCAACTTGTCTTTGGACAGGACTAGATACATTTTTTTATGATGCCGGGGCTGATTGCCAAGCGTCTCGTTGCGGGACCTAATGGTTTTGGGCGTGTTGACAGATTCCTTACAAGATGCGTCTTTTGTCATTTACCGTCTTTCCGGATCATTAAATACAGTTACAAGTAATTACCACAGCGTCTGATGGTAAATATGCTAACAAGTAATTAGCATCAAGCCTGATGAGAGGTTTTGGTGCCTGTTAGTCCTGTTTTTGTCACAACTTGTTCTAAACAAGTTCTTGAGGTCATGGCTGGATTGATCCTTTTCTGGGTTGCAGAAATGAAGAAGGAGAGGAACACGTTCGTCTACATCGACTGCAGCAGTCGTTTAGCCTAACCACCGGCGAGGCGCTGTTGTACGATAGGGCACCGACCGTCGACATGCCCGACACCTGCTCGCCCGCAAAGCAGAGGAAGCTCGATGAGTACTCGGTCAGACCCAACTCGCTCCAGAGCTGCATTGTGAACCAGGGTCAAACTGTCTACTGCCAGCACAAGAGCACCAACACGCTCAACACGCTTAACGACGACGCCTTTAAGGACACGCACGCCACAATCGGCGTTCGCGGAGATTTCTGGCAGCACCTGTCGCCCAAACCTGCTGTCGAGAGCATGATCAAATCTGAGGACACCATCCAGGACATGATGGAGACTCTGCAGCAGATCCTGGGGGACAGCAACCTCGCAGAGACAGTGGATGTGAGCGCCGATGAGCTCAAGAGCTGGGAAAGCACTCTTCTGAAGGTAAGAAACAACAGCTGCGACCTGGCCGACGACTTGAACGACGTTATCGTGGACGACGTCCTGTTGTACGTGGAGGAGCAGCTTCAAAAAGAGGCTGCGCTAAAGTCGCCTGAGCGGCTGGATACCCGCGTGCCAACTTTGAACTTCCAGAGCCAGGCTTCTGCTTATCAAGGGTCGGTACAAAACTTGAGCTGGGCTCAAGACCCTTTGGACCAGTTATTAGCCAGCAGTGGGCAGATGTCTGAGGAACCACCTGTGGGGATGGTGGAACGGACCCTAATAGATCTTCCTCAGATGAATTCTTCTGGTTTAAACCTTCCAGTGGCAGAGTCCATCTTTGACCCCCGTTTCGTGGACTCCTGTGCCGAGACACAAAAACTGAGCAGTGTTCAGGTGAGTTTCATGGACAATAACCAAGGAGTTTTCTGGCATAAGCAATCATGTCAGATTTATCCCAATCAAATGGTTCAACCAAATGGCCACCTGTCAACGGAGCACCGTACACAAAGACAGCCTGATTTTATCTTACAGTATGGTCAGAGGAACTCAAACCACATCAACACCCAAAATGTTCCCAATGGCTCGGTGATCGCGGCAGATCCGGCGGCGTCCAGTTGCATGGACAGCCGCTTTGTGCTTCCCGGTCAAGACCTGCAGAACCTGAGACAGTCTTGGCAGCTCGAGCAGCCACCGCAACCGCAGCTCATTTCAAATGGACCGACGAGCATCAGCCGATTGGCAGATTTTCAGCCTAATCCAGCCGTTGCGTACAGTTCAATGACTTCATTTCCCGTTGAGCAAGGCATCATGGGGGCGCCTGTCACGACATCAAGCGTATTCAGAATCAACCCCCCCTTTGTGCCTCCCAACGTAACACAGATTCCACAAAGATTGAAACACAGCAGCGGTCACATTTCCGGTCCCTCCTGCTTTAACCAGGACTTAGATATGGCACCGCTTTCCGACCAAATGGCTCCAAATAGTGTGAACCCGGGCAACCTGCCGATGCAGCAGCAGACATGCTTCAACCTCGGCAGCCAGGTAAAAAAAAACATCACTGAAAACCAGCTTGACTGTTTTGATTTGCAATTGAGCTCCCAATTACTTTTCTTTCACAGCTCATCAGCCACTCGGTTATCGCAAATGGCGGCATGGCATTTCCTCATTGCGCAACGGGAACTTCTGCTCCTCACAGAGCAAACGGGAACATCAACTGAAAGACAACGGATGACCGGAAATGTGCTTTAGAGAAAGACAAATAGCTCTGGATAATGAAATAAGCCAAGAAAGATCATCTGGAGTTTAATTTCTGTTTTGAAACATGGATCATCACCGAAGATTGAAAGTTTAGCACTGAGCTGCTCCCAAAAAGTTTAAAATTCGAGGCGCCTTACTTGGTAGAAACCACATTACGAATTGTCACAACCTGTTTATAAAAAAATCAAAATGGCTCTTGTTTTTTTAAAATTAGAATTTCTAAATGTGAAATGTTCAAAAAATCAACATCCACTTCAACTTTGTGGTCTGCTGTATCACTCACTCTCACTCGACTTCCTTCAATCACGCAGAACCGCAGGTCCCTTGACTTTATACTGCCACCTATTGGTGACATCTGTCAATATGCGTTTAGTGGTGTGGTTTTTTGCGTGTTCATTTTTTAAATACGTATTGTCGCAAATTGTGTACAGCAACACATATCTATGTCAGTATGTGTATATTTTTTGTCGTTGAAATGAAATGAATGAATGAAAAATTAATCTTCTGTTCACGGTGGCCACAATAAATATTGGTTTGATGGCACAGTGGCGCTGAGAAAAGCAGTTTTCGTTCATTTATTTTTGTTACGTTTTTACGTAGGTAATAAATTTGTTAAATTTAATAAAGCAACTAATTGTGAATTTGATCGGGAAATGGTAACGCTTGTTTTAATGATGGCAGTGCTCAATAGCGTCCACTCGGTGTCAGTATAACGACGTGGAAAGTTTACTTTGTGGCGCGATGTGGTTTCTTCTCGATCTATTCGTCGACTTTTCCTCCCAGCGAGAAGCCGCCGGTGTGAAAGCACCGATTGTGTTTTATTTTCAGCTCCTCTTCCGAAAGCCACTGAAAGGAAGGAGATGCTGGGATGATGCCGGGATGAGGTGGTGAGGGGATGGAAGTGGGCGAGGATGATGTGGTGAGAGAATGATGGTGAGAAGATGAGGAGGGGGAGACAGGATGAGGTGGTGAGGGGATTGCCCCCCACCACCACCCCCCATTCGCCCCCTCCCACCCTACTCACCCCTCCCTCTCTCCTTCCCGCCGCGTCAACTGAGTCCACCACAACCATCGTCTCGGGATTTTGGATAAGGAGGTGGGCGCCGTGGAAAGGGGAGAAGAGGACCACAAACGACGTTTTAGCTATTTCGCACAACATTGTGATACTGAAGTCTACCTGAGACACGAGGAACATTGTCATTGTCAAATGACGTCGGTTGTTGTTTGCTTCTTACCATCGATCATGTGCTTGTAGTCCTTTCAGAGGAACCGCTTTCGGATGTCGGGACACTTTTGCGCCTCCGGCTGGCTAGAATTCCTCTTGGTGGATGAGCCGCTCGATTGGAACTAACTTGGAGCCAACATGTACGCTGGACGCAAGAGAAGAAAACCGCTTCAGAAGGGGTAATGTGTGTCATTTGGGCAAAAAAATAAAAATAAAAAACTGTGCATCAGTGTTTTACATTTTTTGTCAAGGCGTGTATTTTTTACATTCGAAATATAATGTGATAAAATGCCACAAAAAGTGGTTACACATGTTGATTACGGTGTTTAACTTCTGCAAATTGTTCCACTGGCGCTAATAGTTTGACTCAGTATAATTATTTAGACACAGCTTTAATTTAAGGTAAAGCTGATTTGTATATTAGTTGCATTTGCAGTTTAATAAGAATAAATAAGAGATACAAATTGTTTGAATTTGGAATGGGAATGCTGAAGAACTTTTGAATTCTTGCACCGAATGCCTAACAAGTCTTGGGTTTAGCAGATCTTTTGAATGCTTTGAATCAGATGAGAAAAGTCGGAATAGTAGTAAAGAATTTTACTGTGTTCACACAATGTATCAGGATCCGTCTAAGTCACGTTCTTGATGTCCTCACACTCACAACCAGAACCAAAGTTACTCCGACCGACGGGGACAAGTCCAACCCGTCTAAACGGCATCGGGACCGTCTGAACTTGGAGCTGGACCGACTGGCCGGCTTGCTGCCCTTCCCTGAGGATGTCATTTCCAGCCTGGACAAACTGTCCATCCTGAGGCTGTGTGTCAGCTACATTCGGGCCAAGAGATTCTTTTCAGGTATGAAATATCAAAAAGGTTTCAAGACTACAAGGATTTTGAGTTGATCTGAAAGCGTTTAAACTAGGGGTTCAATTTTTCTGACCGATCACCGATCCTTAAAAAGCCTACCTTGACATGCGGCATCAAACTGCACGTTTCAATCTTTTTTTTAATCTTCAAGCATCGAACAATAACTGTGAAACAATACAAACGGTTTTAACTGCTCAAAGTCATTCTCTCAAATAAAAACCAAAAGCATTTTTCAGACCTCTCTAGTGGAAGATAAGATCGACATACAAGATTATCAATACCCCGAGATTAAGGACGTCGATGAATCGGCTAACCCGATTGGCCGGGTCCTTATTTCTGGCTTCCTTCCCATCGAGTGTGTCGACTCATCACCCCTGGATAACCCCGAGCTCATGGCGGTGTCTGAATGCGCTCTTTAATGGATTGTAGGTCAGCCTGTTAGCCTGTGGCCATTCGATGACCTCCCTCTCTCTCTCCCTCCTTCCCTAAAGTCGCAGACACACAGTAATGTAGGTCTGAGGAGGTGGGAGGAGGAGATGAAAGCTTTGGGGAGTACAAACACAGCAAGATAATCCACTCACACCACTTTACAGACTTTGTGCAAAAGGGCGGGGGGCTCGAGGACCCATTTTTCAACTTTTGACTCGGGTAGCTTACACTCTTTTGTTATGGCGGCTGAACTGGTCTGCACATATCAGGTGTTTCCAATCTCAGCCCGGCCCCCCCTTTTTTAGCCGCCCGGGACGTTTAATTAAAATAACATTTGGTGAGCTGCAAAAGGTTATCTAAAAATAACAAAAATGGAGGGGGCAGTAAAAACATTTGACGCCTCTGATAAAGGCCCAAGTGGTTCTGTCACCCCTCAGCTTCTGCTTGCTTCTCTGTAGAGGGGGACGACACACCCGCGGGGGATGCAACACCCACTCACTCCCCACTGTCGTCGCATATTATCCAAATTCGGATAAAAGGGAGCTAGAAAATGCCAAGACAGTTAGTAGCGCAAAGCTAACCGGTCGGCTCGCCCCTATCTATCTGTCTGTCTGTCTGTCCGTCCGTCTGTCTGTCTGTCTGTCTGTCTGACATCTTACTAGCTGTCAAGCTAGCTGTCAAGGTAGCTGTCAAGCTAGCTGTCTCGCTAACTGTCTCGCTAGCTGTTTCGCTACCTGTCTCACTACCCGTTTAGCTAGTTGTCATTTCCCTGGACTCAATCCGATTGCAACCTCACAATCTGCTGATCGAAATGACGAATTGGTCCTCAACCCTTCTTTTCTGTTTGCTTCTTTCAAGTGGCGTTGAAAAAACATCTCTCCAATGGCACGAGCAAAAGTACTGAGCACCTCGACGGCCGGGTGCCGGAACAGACCGAGCCAGAAGGGGAGCTTCTGCTTCAGGTAAATGTATTTCAATAAACAGTCGCACCTTGATTTACAAGTTTTGGTCTTTTTTTGTGTGCGCTTTGTGTTGCTTGTCTAATATCGCCAATCTACCAGGTGAGACGAAACGACACCATCTTTAATCATCTCGAGTGTTGTTGTCTCTGCAGGCTCTGCCTGGATTTGTTTTGGTGATCACAGCGGAGGGAATCATTTTTTATTGCTCTCACACCATTCGGGATTACCTCGGCTTCCATCAGGTACACGATCAGCAAGGAAACGGGAAAAACACCTGGCAAAAAGCAGCACAGACCTTGAACACACACTTACGATCATCTTAGATATTAACTATACGTTAAAATTTTGGGAGGCACGTACGTTTAAAATTCAAAGTCCTCGTTTGCCGTGTTTTTCCCGTCAGACGGACGTGATGCATCACAGCGTGTTGGAGCTGATTCACGCTGAAGACCAGCAAGAGTTCAAGAGGAACCTGCACTGGGCCCTCAACCCAGCCGTTGGATGCCACTTGGACACTGCAGCAGGTCTGGCACCTTGACTTTGATTTTACAATGATCTCTTTGATTTCACATTCTAATGGTATGAGGGCAATCGATGTTGTGGTGCACAAGTAGACGGCGAGCCAGCTTCCCCCTACCTGCTGAGGTACAACCCAGATGAGATTCCTCCGGAAAACTCCTCCTTCTTGGAGAGAAGCTTTGTTTGCCGCTTCCGCTGCCTACTGGACAATTCTTCTGGCTTCTTGGTAAGATCAAAAGAAATGTTGCTTTTAATACTTTAATACTTGCTTTTAGAGACTTTTAATACTGTTTGCATCAATAAATATACCAGCGATTGTCAACCGGTGGTCCGCGACTCTCTAGTGGTCCATGGCGGTATTGCAAGTGGTCAGTGAAATCGGAAATGGAAAATCATTGGAACATTTTATAGCATAAAATAGAATCATTATTGAGACTTGATTTTTTTTCCAGCTGATTTTGTGAATCGTTTACCCATCTAAATGAGATTCCCAAAATTAAAATACAGATGCAAATAAATATCCTGTGTAGGTCTATCCTCCTTTGGTGCAAAATAAAATAATATTGTGGTCCCCGAGTTGCTTCTCGGTTATAATGGTGGTCCCTTGGACAAAACCAGCTGAAAACCCCTAAAATATACGATAAATTGTAATTTGAAGAAAAAAAAAAAACTAGCATATACCGGAACTTGGTTAGCTAATATAGCTGGCAGCTAGCTACGCTCTTTCTCTGATTCTATCTTCATTGACAGAACATAGTGAGAAAGTAGTTCCCAGTTGGATGAGTCAAAAAAATGACGGCAAACAGCGGGAAAAGAAGACGAGGCATTAAAGAAGTCGTCTCGCCATCTTTCAGGCCTTGAGCATTCAGGGTCGCATGAAATTCCTCCACGGTCAAAGTGGATCTCAGTGCGCTGACGGGCAAGGTGGCCCGCTTCAGTTGGCCTTGTTTGCCATCGCCACTCCGCTGCAGTCACCAGCTATCTTGGAGATCAGAACAAAGAACATGATCTTCAGAACCAAGCACAAACTTGACTTCACGCCCATGGCCTGCGATGCAAAGTAAGCGCTTTTCGTGCCGATCTATTCCGCTTTCACGTCAGCGTACACCGAGCGTGTCCCGTTTGTGTTTTTAAGGGGTAAAATCGTTCTGGGTTACACCGAAGCCGAGCTTCGTGTCCGGGGTTCGGGATACCAGTTCATCCACGCTGCCGACATGCTGCACTGTGCGGAGAATCACGTCAGAAGTAAGTTAAAAGTTGTTTCCCATTTACGTTGCCAGAGATTTTCGATTTCATCCCAATGCCGCTCTACCATCCTTTTTGTTTTATTTGATTGTAGTGATAAAGACCGGCGAGAGCGGCCTCACCGTCTTCCGCTTGCTCACCAAGGACAACCGATGGAAATGGGTCCAAGCCAACGCCCGCCTCGTCTACAAAAACGGCAAACCGGACTACATTATCGCCACGCAGAGGCCGCTGGTGTACGTGGAGGACATCAACTGGAGGTTACTCTCGCCCAGATCGTTTGATCATCGTTTCCTCTTTCAACAGAGACGAGGAAGGAGGAGAACACCTGAAGAAACGCTCCATGCAAGTCCCTTTCACCTTCGCCACCGGCGAGGCGATGCTCTATCAAACGGGTAACCCGCTTCGGGGCTTTCCGGAAACTCTCAAGGGCAAAGGCAAATGCAAGAAGGGGAAAATAGAGAAGATCTCAGAGAACACACATCCAAAGTCCTTACTGGAAGCGCTGATGAGCCAAGATCAGTCAGTTTACGTCTGCCAAGCAGATTCCGAGGCTTGCCGTCCTCTCGGCAACCCGCAAGGAGAGACGGAGGGATTTGTTGACAGCTGGCAGATGACGGCGAGATGTAGCAGCGACGTGTCCGTGTGTGCTCCGCTTCTAGCCACCTTGGACTCTCTTTCTCTGGATGCGGATGAAAGTTGCTCCAACAGCGAACTCCTCAGTGCTTTGGAGAACATGGGCTTGAATGCTGAAGATCTGGAACTGTTGCTCTTGGATGAGAAGATGATCCAGGTCCAGATGGATGACTCTGCACTTGGTGAGCTCACCAACAATGACATCACGTCTTACGTTCACAAGTCGCCGGAAACAACATGGAATCGAGAAGAACACGGCAACATTGTTGGATTTGGACTCGGTGACTTTTTTCGAGACTCTGCCCAAAGTTCTGCCCAACGGCACGTGGCCGCTACCGCCGCCTCACCCGAGCAGCTGCCCATCGAGGCCGTCGGGCTTCGCTTTGCATCCGGAAGTGTCGACGCCAGCGTGCTGTCAGGCGAGAGCCGCTGGACGAATGAGGAAGCCCATCGCCGTGACAACCACGCTCCTCACCCAAGTCTTGTCAACGACATGATCTCAAGTCACCATTGGCAGCAGGAGAACAACCTGACTTGGTCACCCGACCCCCAGATCCTGTCCGGAACCCTTCAGCCCGGCAGACAGACGGCTTTTCTTCCCGACGTGCTGCCGGACCCTGTCGTCTCAAACGCGCCGCAGTCGGCACCGAATGTTTGTCACTACGGACATATGACGGACACTGCGCAGCCATGCCCAGCGAAGGTTCCGCAATCTCACAAGCAGCAGAGTCCAGCTCAATGTCCTCCACAGAGTGCACCTGTGGAGCTGGAGCAGTTTTTGGCTCTGACGCAGCCTTCGGTCCAGGCCTACAGTCTGTTCGACGCCACACAGGGAGACCACGACCAGGTAAATGTTCTTTCAAGCCAAACTATATAACAAAGCTTTTCTCTTTGCATTTCTACCCCGAACTGAAAATTGAGTCGGTGCGTTCTCCGTGGCTCAGTCGGAGACATTTGACGAGGGCTGACGCGTTGTCCTTACAGAACATTTGAAGTAGTGAAGCTACTTGAGCTCTCGAGCTGTCATGGAAAGTCAGCGCTTCAGTAGAAGCTTCAGGCATGAAGCTCAGTGTAAACTGTGCTGATGTGAGCAGACATGCTATGTCAACACCAAAAAGCTCCTGTTCTGCTGCCGTCCATCTCACCTACACACTTTTTTGACAGTTGTGAGATCTGCGATCGCACCATCCGAAAGGATAGACGTGGACTTCTTTTAGTTTTGCAGAGCTGCCACGCAATGTGACAGAAATGGATGAAGCATGAGGAGAAAAATCCATCCATCCATCCATCCATCCATCCATCCATCCATCCATCCATCCATCCATCCATCCATCCATCCATCCATCCATCCATCCATCCATCCATCCATCCATCCATCCATCCATCCATCCATCCATCCATCCATCCATCCATCCATCATTGTCATGTGATAGTGACCAATTGTGTGTGATTTTCAGCTGGAGAACGCTTGCCTCCTCAACGTGGCCAACGCCACCTTCATCCGCACTTGTCTCGTGTCCAACGGGAACAGAGAAGTGGCAGCCAACGTCCCAATCTCCTGCCCTGATGGACTCTCAGACACTCAGAAGTCAGAATTTATCCTCTGACAAGAAGGTACCAACCAAATCAAAAAAAAAAGAAGAAGCATATCGCTGCCACCGACTCACTCCCGGTGTAATCCGAGCGTCTCGGTTATGTCACAAGAAGAAGCATTTGAGTTTCCCGAAGGAGACGTTACTGCCTCGTTGTTGCCGATTCACACTTGGTGCAGATGGCGAAACCCGGAGCGACAAAGAGACACGGCGCTCGCAGTCCTCAACAAAGTCCACTTGATGGTTCTCATCACTCAACTTTCCATTTTCTGTTTGAGCTAGCCAACCACAAAGGACACGGAAACCCAAATGTTAATGCTACACTTTTGTTTTCGCTGAAATTTTTATGATCTAAAGTCAAAGTTCATGTTCACGTCTTTTCCATGATGGAATATTTCCGCTCATGTTTTTGTTTTTCCATCATCCACATGGAAACGACCACACAGTGAATCAGCAACATTTAGCATTTAGCACAAATTCCAAAGCAAATGTGAAACACGTCAGCAGCGGCTCCGTGTTGAATGTCACAAAATGCATTTATATCAATTGTTCTCGTTTTCTGTAAATTGACATTCTTTTTTTATATATATATATATATATATACGAAACCAGTCGTGACGTGCTGTTGTGTGAAACCAGACAATCACTTCTCAAAGGCTTTAAAAAAAAAAAAAGTGCTCTGCATGTAAATGTATGTTTTACAAACACTTGTTAAAATCACTCAAGTCGTGTGATGGAAAAAGCTGCAAGTTTGCTTTTTTACCGTGGTAACAAATAATGATGGGGAAATGAAGCTTCAGATTTGCTTCATGAACCAGTTGTATTTTATTTACTCCTCTAGATGGCACTGTTGCTCGTTTTTTAGAAATAGCAAGTCAGTATACTTTTAACCGAATGATTGCCCTCCAGAGGAGTGAAAAAATTAAAACTGCTTCATTTCCCATCACGTAACAAGCAAGTACCAGAGTCCAGATGAGCGACTTTGGAAAGTTACTATTTAAAAGATCACCACCTATCACCTGCACGTTACTTTTGTCTCCGTAGATGGAAGCTAACTACTCCATATCGTCTTTCAGCTGCGTGCAAATAAAAAGCCGGGTGCCATCACAACCAAACGCCTCCGCTGTCATCTTTGAACTTGCTCTTTGGCCCATCCCAAAAAATTTGTCGGATCCGAGGTTCAACACCTCCTCCGTGATCACATTTCCGCTTGACTTCTCAAGTGCTGCACGCCACAAACAACCTTTGGATGCTTTTAGCACCAGCGGGTAACACCACCAACCCCCTCGCGCTAACTTTTTACACCAGCACCAGTGTGAATTCACAACCATCCCCAAAACAAACAAACAAACGTAGGCAAAGCAGAGGCATCGGAATTTTGCCACGGTTTCATTTCCCTAAATTCTAAGAGACAACTTTCAGGAGCAAGACAGCAGCTGGGACGACCTTCTGAGTGCACAACGTCGCTGACGTTACATCTTTCATGACCCGCCCGGAATCATTTATGAGAGTTTTCTTTCTCCCGCAGTCTTCAGACGGTTAACTTTACTCGCTTGTGACATGATCAATCATCCAAAGAAGATGTTGTGCTGCGTCCCACTTTAGCTTTGTTCTGTCGACGACGTCTCCTGCAGTCGAAACCCTCCGGGAGAGCCTGAGAGCAAATGCGGGAGAGATGAGATCATTTACCTCATTACCGTGGCAACCAACAAAATTGGGACCTTTTTTAATCGGTTCCTTAGTCATGTTGCATCTCTGCTTGTGGATCCATGAGAGTCCACACCGTGAATTTTAACTCATTCACTGCCAACCCAGTAAATATCTTTGACGTCTATGACCGTCAATGGCACTGAACGAGTTGGCCAGGATTCTGTCAATGTGTTCTTTGCTGCTTAAGTGAAATATGAAATCACCTTCACACATATTTATAAAGAACTTCATGGAATCTAGAGCATGAGGATATCGTCCCGCAAAATGATAGTCCGATTCATTTGATTCGAATCATTAGTCCTGAATCAGCCATCATTTATCCAAATGTGCATAAGAAACAACGTGAAGTAAATCGAATACAATTGATTGCTGCTCAATGTGCAACCGTAAGGCGTCCTTTCCTCCATCGTGCATATCGACTGCACACACCCGTCGGCATGCCAGTGCTCATTAAGTCCGAGCCAGCGAGCAAGCACACCCTCCTCGTGCTTCCACCTCGGCTTCCTGTACATGTGCAGCCCGCTAGGGACAGGAGAAGCGTGCGCCATTTGGACTTGACGTCACCTTGCAAAGTGTTCAACAACATCAAATCCAAATTGGGGCGCCTGCTTCCTTCTCATTTGTCGCCATGGCTGCTCGCTACCGGGAGCAGATGAGTGAGTCGCAAAGGTCGAGACAGTGGCGCGCCCAACTGTGTGCGCTGTCATAAAGCTTTAAAGACAGCACTAATGGCCAGCATGAATAAGCTGGCAGGCTTTTAGGGCAGAAGCACCCCCCCCACACACACACACACACACACACACACATCACCGCCCCTCGCTGTAACCCACATAGCCTACTAGATGAGCTTTGACCTCCTGCTAGTTGTACAGGCTACTCTACTCTTGTAATCCCAGCAGAGTGCTGCTTCACTATTTACAAATTCACAAGGTTTGTTTTTTGTTTTTTTCAGTGGAACTGATCACCATCTATTCAATGGGGAGGGTGCGTTACTGTAAGGCCCTAAACTGCCACAAGAGGCCGCCAAAGCCCACCGGTCAACAAATGAAACATTTTGAAACAAATTTGCAAATATTTTTTTTTTATATTTTCTTTTTGCACTGACCTTTTTCGTCATGTGTAGCTTGAAAGTTTCGGCTCTAGCGTCACTTGATTAGAGTTGTACATTTCAATACAAAAATTCAATCAATCCTTTTGGACTGCATGAATTGAAATTATGATGATCAAGCATCTATGAGTGTTGCTGTATTGTTTCTCTTATGTAAGTTCTTACAGAATGTAAAGTCAATCTGGAAAAATATATTTTCGCCAAGATTCTGTTTGACAGGAAAGCATCTTTCTGTGTTTTCTCAAACCGTGATGCTTCACTGAGCACCTTCTTCCACATGGGTTGACCTTTAACCCCTCCCGCATCTACTCGCCTGCCGGTCATACGCAATGTTGCGGCTGCCTTTACCTGCTCCCCTGTGTCGACGTGCCAAAGCTGTTTGGATCAGAGCGGTTGTGTTGAGGCGGGTGGTGAGGTTGTCGCGTGCAAAAGCGGACAAAAGGGCAAACGGTCAAATTGCCATCATCAGAATCAGTAGTAATAATGGCGTTGCCAGGTCTGCTTTTCTTTTTTGATTATCGATAATCCAAATTATTGCTCTCTCGTAGTGTTATACTAGCTCTGGTTTTCTGGTCTACTCCTAGTTGTGTTTTGGGCCTTTTTGTGTTGTTACTTCTTCCTTGCGTTTAAAAAAAAAAAAAAAAAAACATTTTAAACTTTCAAAAGTATAGAAATAAAAAGGTTACTGAATTATCGTCTTTTGAAATTGAGTTTAAAACCTTTTTTAAAAGATCAAACATTTTAAACCTAAATGTTTTTGGCATGGATGTTCACATTTGAAAACTCTCTTTTATACTTAAATATATAAAATGAATTACACTCTTGACTTAAATTTCCCTGTAATTCCCATTGAGAGTTTGCAATTTCCCCAAATTCCTTCTTCTTCAATGGACCAACAGATCAAGATGAAAATGTACAATTCCGTGCTTGTCTCTTTACCACTTTTGAAAGATCTTCATTGTTCTGTCAACTTTAGTGCAAAGTCACTAAATAATGCAACATATTTCCTTTTTTCTGTCTTCTGTAGCACCTGTTCCGTTCTCTACGAAGCTGCCGAAGCTCTCGCATCCATCCCCGACTAAAAGCTCTGACATCTCACAGGGCGATCACACACTGAGCTGACAGAAATACTGCTCGTGTGTGTGTGTGTGTGTGTGTGTGCGTGCCTGTAACACAACCTTGACCTACATGCTGAACAAACCAGCAAAGGTGTGGGGGAGGAAAAGGTAGCGACCTTATTGTTATTGTCGCAGTATTTATTCATTTTACTATCTCATCTTTACCATCTATCTATGGATCTGTCTTTGGCAGTCATGATCATTTCAAGGAACAAGTTCACACTTGTCAAATTGTGTTCCTGGACCACAAATCTGGCAGTCACCTCTTAACAAATGTCCTCTTGGATGTACAAGTTTTTTTTTAACCCACTGCGGTGGCCACCCATGCCACTGCAGCGCTACTTCCTGTCACCGAGTCGGAGATGCCAGTTTGGATCAGAGGAGAGGCGTCAAGATGCTGTGCCGCTTGTCCGTTTTGTTACCACCTCTGACTGTCACATGCACAGACACCTGCGGGGTACACGCTCCATCCACCCAAATACTTTCCAGACCCTGGAAGGTGAATTTAGAGATTTGGATCTTTTAAATTGGCTACACTAGTTATTTTTGAAGATTATTGTGGAAAAAGTGCCAAGTTTGAGACCCAATTGTGGAGCTATAGTGCTAAACTTTTTTTTTTTTTACCGTTTAACCAAAAAGGAGTATTTCCTAATTATGAATTTTTCCTTTTTAATAATCTTAATAATTAATATTCATTTATTAATTATTTTACCTGTTTTGGGAATGTGGATGAGAGCCAGTGTATGTATATTTGTTGTTTTATGCAATCTGTACTTGTTTTTAATTTTTTTATTTTTGTCGGTGTGATTTCTTCAGTGTCGTCTGTTGAAAGTATGAAAATAATTTAAAAATGTGAGGGTTGTTCTCCTGGGACACCTATGGTAAATGTCTCCCGTGAACCCCCGCTCCCCCTTTTTTTATTTTATTCATTTTTTTTTTAACCTTAAAAGGTTCACTTTGTGTGTGCAATTCAATCTGGTCAACTCGTACCGCTTCTCCAGGTTTTAAAACAGGTTTTATGCGCCCCCTTCTGGCCACTAGTACTCATCGCAGTGAAACACACATTGAAGCTGTTAGTCATTTCAAATTGTAGGCCTAGCAGACTGCAGGTCATACTTTACAATAATGTGAAACCGCGTGCCGCAACATTTTCTCTACTTGCAACTTGTTAGCATTCCCGCTGTTAGCATGTTAGCATTGTATTCACTCAGCCACAGGGAGAAATAGCAAATCCTCATCAATGTGCCTTGGTGCATCTCAACATGGGTTTTCTTTGCCAATATTTGTTTTCATGAAAAATATGTAAATATAATTTAGATACTAGTTTAATTCTTTTTTTTTTTTTTTTACTAAACAGTTAAAAGTGGCTTTCTGGTTTCACAAATCAGTGGGCGGCAGTGAAATTGAAAATGCCACCCAGCTCGGGTGTGAAAGTGATGTAGATTAAGATATGTAGAGTAGAATGTTCCAATGCAGAAGAACACGCATCTAATCCTTCTATGCATGGATTAACATCTTCATTTGGGTTTTCCTTTAATCCCGCTGCGCGCTGGAAATGTGAGGGAAGATGAACTCGCCATTCAAATACTTTAATCATTGTCTCGCTCCTATTTTTGGTTCCATTCGTGTCATTTCGCCCATTGAACAACAGCCACGGATTTTGAATGACCCAAATGCAGCGGCACAGAAGAATGAGTTATTTTGTTGTGGCTCACCAGAAATCTGTCATTGAGTGGCCGGTAACTGAAGGAGTGGCATTGTGCTCATTGTTTTGCCAGCTGACTCAGTGAAACTGGAACCCTGCAGACACCCGATAGCTGCTGGTACGGGAAACCTACTTCCCTCCCTTCAATATAAACAGAACGCCAGCAAAAATATTCTTGGTTCTGTTTGGGAAGTAATGCGAATATGAGAATCAAATATGTGTTAATTAATTATCAATTGCTGAAGTAAAACACTATGTAAGTCTTTAAATTGCTGACATAGCAAATGTGACAAGTGGAGTTGGAATGGGTCAAAGTGAACGTGTTGAAGTATGACGTGAGGCTCCACATGGGCGCGGAGCACTCTGGATTTGCACGGTATTAATGTAATCTTTTGCTCAGGTCGGCTTGCAATTTATCAGACGCATCCTGCCTCATCTTACAGATGAGTAAACAATCTGACATCTGGACTTGCAGCCAGCAGGGGGAGAAATTTGAATATTTATTTATTTATTTGTTAATTTATTGATTGATTCATTCATTTATTTATATGTATGTATTAATTGATTTTTATTTTTTATTTATTTATTTATTTATTTATTCATTTATTTATTTATTTATTTATTTATTTATTTATTTATTTATTTATTTATTTATGTGTTTATGTTTGTATTTATTTATGTTTATTTATTTATTTATTTATTTAATTATTTGCATGTATTTATTCATTTATTGATTCATTGATTTATTTTGCAAACTTCACATTTCTGCTCATACTACACCCCGTGAAGTAGTTGGGATTAAGAGCTTCTTTTGCAATCAGTTGATAATGGCCTTCTAATTCTGCTCGGTGGCCCACTTTGTCTTCGATTGCTTAACCCCAAGCTTGGCCCGCCCTCCCGTGGCCTGCTAAATAATTGACAAGCTCTCCTCCCCTGGCTGCTGTGTTCCTCTCCATCTTTCCATCCTCTTTGTAGTGTCTCTCATTAGGTTTTCCATCCTCGTGAGAGCCGGCCTCCCTCACTCTCAGCATGTCGTGTTTCCACCCGCTGCCAGCTGGATGACAATCATCAAAAGTCTGTTGTGTACTTAAATTTTTTTTTTTTCCAAGTTCGAGTGTGCAGAGCCATGAAGGGGTTCCTCTTCCTCTTCCTGGCCGTGCCAGCCGTGTGCTCCCGCTCTCATAGCAACTGGTGTGAGCCGGGTTGCGAGTGTCGCGGGGACGTCAGATTCACCATCTGTTCAGCAGCCTTCTTCACCAAGCTCCCGCCCAGAGTCCCGTCCAACACGGAACTACTGGACCTGTCCCACAACCGCATCGCCGTCATCCCCGAGCGCTCGTTCAACAAAAACCGCAAGTTGCGTGTGCTCCTGTTGCAGAACAACAACATCAGCGTGGTGCAGGACGGCGCCTTCTCACTACTGGAGTTCCTGCAGAAGCTAGACCTAAGCTGGAATCGGATCTCCTCCCTGGGCAAGGGTTTCTCACTGGGTTTGGCCTTCCTGCGGGAACTGAGCTTGGCTCACAACTCACTGAGCAGCCTGGACAGCAGTAGCTTCATGCACCTGGACAATCTGCAGAAGTTGAACCTGAGCTACAACAGCATCCTCACCATCCAGGTCAGATCTTTTGCCTCGATGAGCAGCTTGCGACATCTGCACCTGGAGGGCAACCGGGTGACTTCTCTGAAAAGCGGCATCTTCTCCATGCTGCGCTCGCTGGAGCTCCTCAATTTGGCCGGCAACCTCATCAATGAGACGCAGGTGGGCATCTTCAAACCGCTCGCCAGCGTGACCCTCCTCAACCTGGCCAACAATCGCTTGACCACCATCCACTTCAAGACCTTCCTGAGCCTCCACTCCTACAGCACCCACATCCTGCTAGAGGGAAACCCCTGGAATTGCGACTGTGACCTACAAAGAGTTTTTCGAAAGCTGAGGAGCATCCAGAGACTCTTCCTGGACGATTACTACAACCTGACGTGCGCTGAGCCCGCGGTGCTACGTGACTATCGGTTGAGCCTGGTGGACACAGAACTGTGCATTGCCGAAACTGTCACCGTGCTCATCATCACCGTCACTGTGGTCATAACGGTTCTGGCAGCCATGCTGATGGGGGAGAGGAAGAGAAAAAGGAAGAAGAGAAGGAAGCACTGGACGCAGCAGGGACAACTATCGGACGAGTCAGACTACTGACCTTAAACCTTTCCATTTTTCATGATAGTGACTGATGAGGGAGGTTTTCCAAGTATGAGGTGTCAATTGATTGATTTGTTTTCCAAACCAAAATGTGAGACCAAGTTTCAGTTTTGAGGAGCTCGCAGTTATAATCGTAGAGGAGTGATCCAAGAAGAAGTTCATTTTTGACTGATAACTGGAAACCACATTGAAGAACTACAAAATAACCGCACAGTTTAAATTCCAGTTCATGGCTACATTTTATTGGAATGCATTAAACCTGTTTTGGTGTCACCATCTTGTTTGCTTTACCTGCTTATTTGTAAATAATATATGAATAAATAATATTTATATTTAATATGTGTATATAAATAGGTATGTATAGATGTGTGTGTGTGTGTGTGTGTGTGTGTGTGTGTGTGTGTGTGTGTGTTTGTGTGTGTGTGTCAAAAATACTTAAGTTTGTTTGTTTGTTTGTTTGTTTGTTTGTTTGTTTGTTTGTTTGTTTGTTTGTTTGTTTGTTTGTTTTCCAGTGTGGGACAAAAACATACAAATAATTGTGACATCATAAGAGATCTACATTAGTTCATATTTGCTTTCTAGGAAAAACAGTCCAAATGACGTCACATCCACGATCAAAACAGTCTATACCGCCCCCCGCAGGTAACATGAGTCAATGTCATCATCCTATACTGTATTACATTATTGATTCTTTTGTATTTTTAACTGTTTACTCTCGGATTTTGTTTTCGATTATTTCATTTAAAGTATTGTTATTAAACAGTACACGGTTAACTCGGTTTCAGCTTGGACGCGGTGTCCGCATTTAATTAGACGTTCATGTTTGTTGTTTTCAATATTTTAATTTTGCAATCACGATGAACAGAATAAAACAAATCTGATACAGATTGCTTTGGGCGTCATATGGTCGAGACAGCTTCACCGGTCTCGGTCGACACTGATCATTTATTAATAAAATTGGGAGGGTCCCTTCCATTTGCCGGAGGAGGAAGTTCATCGAATTTGACCCGTATGCAAATCGGATGTAGACAAAAATTAAAGACTGTTGTAGTTATTGTTCAATATAAATAGGTAGATATGCTAAAAATCACATAAATATGTAAACATACGCTATACAAATTTAAAAGTGGTATGATACCACCTTATTCTTTATTAATGTGACGATAGTAAAGACGCAATGGAAATTAATTTTCTTATTTTGAAAGCAAATTACGGAAGTATATTATATCTATTGTGTTTGACTTAACGCTGATGTCGGTGCGGGACAGGTGGGAACTCCGGTTCGACGAGCTAACCCGATAAAGACAAACGAGCCGATGACAAACCGATACCCGTAAGAAATTTGCACAGTACGGCGACTTGTATCGGATTCAAGCGATAAACTGAGAACATATATATCGTAATTCGTTGGTGAAATGCCGTACCAGAGAGCGACATCCACAAAGAGAAAGTGGGAAATAAGAGTTTAATGTGAATGGGATCGGTGACATAAGCAGGTAAGCTGTTGACATTTATTTGTCACCTTATTTGCATTTTATCTGATAAGAAATTTGCCTAGCTCACATAATATTATTCGCTGTTAAAACCATTTTTTGGGGGGGGGTTTAAATTTGGCACAGTTTTCAAATATAGCTTTCTACTGTCTTGTTTTATTTTTTTAAACGCGCTTTGCTTTGAAGTGACGCACACTTGTTTCTTCAACGGTTTAAGAAAGAAAGAACGGAAGCACTTCCGCAACAGAGCAAGTGGCGGCTGTGTTTCCAAACTGCGGCGCTGGGGCCACTCGATGCCTTTTAAGGAACCCCGGCTTGCTTTGTTTTCATGGCTTGTGTTGAAAATCATTCCTGGTCACTGTTACATAACGCACTATAAACTTAACCCCCTCCATGTCAGTAAGCTGTAGTGTGGCAAGCACGACGTTTTGCTCATAAAATTTCAAATATTGAAGCTGGTCGTTTTAATATATGCAGCGGGTGTTGGAAGCAGAGATGTTCCCATGAACTTGCAGTCGTATGACATGTATCTTATTTACATGAAGCGTCCCGCTCGTTTGGTTAGCATGCGGTGGAAAGTGCAAATAGATACGTCTGCTTGAAGCTAAGTACGACCAACTTTATGACTGTGTCAGTATTGAAACCTCTCGGAGCTTTTCAAATTCATCACGTTCAGAATGTAGCTAACTTGCTGCTGGCCGCGAGATTGGCAGGAAATAAGATTGAAATGAGTCCTGTTGTTTTCATTTCATATTTCTCCAGATATGCCAGCTGATGACAAGGTTGCCATCCTGACGGACGATGAAGATGAGCCACAGAACAAATCAGTGCCGGAGGGCGCGTTCAACAAGCTGTCATTGCAGCAGAGCGGTCTTCCCGCGCCGGCTCCTCTTTCCATGGACTCCGAAGCGGCCTCGCAGTCCAGGCCGTCTGGGTCCCCGAACTGCTGTCAGAGGATGTTCCACCGCATCAACACTCAGCTGCTCGTCTCCAAAGTCTTCTACTTCTTCTTCTACGCCGCCTACGGCTCATTGCACCCGCTGCTTGCGGTCTACTATAAGCAGCTGGGCATGTCCGCTAGTCGCAGCGGCCTGCTGGTGGGCATCCGTTACTTCATCGAGTTCTGCAGCGCGCCATTCTGGGGCCTCGTGGCCGACCGCTTCAAGAAGGGGAAAGCCGTGCTGCTGTTCTCTGTCTTCTGCTGGTTGGTGTTCAACTGCAGCATCGTCTTTGTCAAGCCGGCCGACATGAAATGCGTGGAGAAGGGTGACGGCGTGACCGTGGAGCCCCCGGTCACCGGCACGCTCCCACCTGGGAATGTCACGCAGGAGAGCAACTCCAGCGAGCGCGTACGCCGCGGCCTCCTTGACTTCCACTCGTTCCCAGTGCCCAGGAGCAAACGAAGCGGCAACGATACCCCCCCTGATATCAACACCACCACCGCCGCCACAACTATCAGTCCCACTCCAACCATCAGTCAAAAGGAGTACCAAGTCGTCTACGACGAAACCCAAGTGGAGAACATCTTCCTCATCATTTTGCTGCTCATCATCGTGGGCGAGTTCTTCGGCGCGCCGGCCATCACCATCGTGGACACGGTCACGTTGCAGTACCTGGGCAAGGCCCGCGATCGCTACGGCCTGCAGAGGATGTGGGGCTCTCTGGGCTGGGGGCTGGCCATGCTGCTGGTGGGCATCTGGATCGACCACACCCACATCAGCGTCACCGTCGACGGCCTCGGCTGCATCCTGCCCGACGTCCACCTGCGCAACTATCAGAGCGCCTTCATCGTCTTCGGGGTGCTGATGGGTGTGGCCTTTATTGTCGCCACTCAGTTCTACTTTGATAAGGGCGGTGAATATCGGCAGGAGGTCCCGGAGGGTGTCACCGAAGAGACGGACAGCCCTCCGGCGCCATCCAACTCGGACCCGACCGGCAGCGGCGGCGTTGTTCTCGATGAGGAATTTCACTACATTGACCTTCTGAAGCTGCTGTGCAGCGTGCGCTACAGCTCGGTTCTCTTCGTGGCTTGGTTCATGGGCTTCGGCTACGGCTTTGTCTTCAGCTTCCTCTATTGGCACCTGGAAGACCTACACGGCACCTACACGCTCTTCGGCGTCTGCTCTGTCATGAGTCACGTCTCGGAGCTCGGCGCCTACTTCACCAGCCACAAGTTCATCGAGCTGGTGGGACACATCAGGTGAGATCTTGAAGGTGTTTACGTGAATAACAGTTGTCTTGTTTAATTCTCGCGAGAAGTTGAACCCCTGCTGCTTTGGAGGTTCCGTTTCGTGCTCAAGGACACCTTGACGAGCATCCTGGTTATTGATGTGGCCCTCAGCTGCAACATTTTTCAGCGTACCTTCCATGGCCTTCAGTCAGGCATTCTGTAGATGCCATTCGAGGCAGATGACGTCTGCATATTCTCTGCATGATCGGTCGCCTTGAAAGCTAGGCTCCACGGTGACGCACTGTCTGCCGTCACTCTTTCAAAGGTGGCACCTCGCTGTCGTGCATGAGGAAGTACGTGTCTGCAAACATGTTGTGTGTGCTGAGCAAACGCAATAACACCTCGCCTTGTGATGAATTTGTGGTCTAAGGGTGGGAAGTGTTTGGATTGCGTCGTTCGTGTCGGACAACGTTTTTAATGTCGGGACGTCTTCACCTAAAACATTTGACGTTGTTTTGGCCCTCAGGGTGCTCTACATCGGCCTGGCCTGCAACACGGCGCGCTACCTCTACATCTCCTACCTGAAGAATGCCTGGACTGTGCTACCAGTGGAGATCCTCCAAGGTAACGTGCACGCTGGTTTCCAACTTAAGGCTCGGGGGCTACACCTGGCCCGTCGCATCATTTTGCGGGGTCCGGCAAGCAAATCTACTTTGTGTTTTTAAGCTCAGATCTTTGTTTGACTGAATGTTCCAGGAATGTCATGTGACCTGTGGTTATGTTGCAGGTGTGACCCACGCCTCTGTTTGGGCCGCTTGTATTTCTTTCTTGAGCGCCGCTGTCCCGCCAGCTCTCAGGACATCAGCCCAGGGCATCCTGCAGGGGCTTCACCTCGGGCTGGGCCGTGGCTGCGGGGCCATGGTGGGGGGGCTGCTGGTCGGTTACTTTGGTAAGATGCCCTAATTCATTCAGCCACATGGTCACCATCCTACATGATGTCCAGTGCCGTGTTTGACAATATGACGTGACCAAAGAACGGTGTCACCGTTTTTGCAGGCGCTGCAGTGTCGTTCCGGGGCATTGGCATGGCTTCCCTCGTCATACTCCTCATTTTCGTCCTCATCCAATGCTTAGCAGGCAAACCTGAGGGAGATGGTGAGTAATGACCGACTTTATTCAGATAGGTAATCAGTGGCAGGATTTTCATTATTGTTAGTTTTTAAATTGAGTTACTTTACAGCGTTGATTTTTTTTTTAAATGATTTTTAATTTAGTTGGTATTTGTTTTCATTTGTGTGTGTTCACATTTAGTTTATTTTTGTAAGATTTTTTCAAAAAAGTACAAAGTATAGTGCAGTAAAATGTGGACAAAATATTTTTTTTTAAAAAAAACAACCATCCACAAACCATCTGTCATGTCACTCGAGGATAGAGGAGACTCCGAACTGTGAGATGGATGTGCTAACCACTCATCCAACCTATTCTTGACATTTTCTCTTTTTTTTTTTTTTTTACCAGAGAACAGAATGCTGGCTGAGAACATTCCAGTCCCCTCCAGCCCTGTTCCCATTGCCACCATTGACTTGATAGAGAACCAAAGCAGGGACCAGCAGCAGGTGGCCCAGCAGCAGGTGGCCCAGCTTATTGTGAAGAAGACCAAGTACCAAGAAGAGCAGGAGGACATCGCCCGGCCGGCCTGGGTGCTCTCGGGGTCCCCCTGGGTCACACTCGCCTTCGCTATTGTCCAGATCAGAGAGATGGTGAACATGGCCAAGAGTGGACTACTGCCAAGAGGGACTCAGCCCCAACAGGTGAACCATGTCACCTGCACAAATCATATTTGTTCTTATGAAGTCTCTCTAGTGTCTGAGGAGAAAATGTTTCACTTTATTATGTTGTGTTTGGTTTTGTAGACTCATACTTGCGGGTAGCTCCAGCTGAAAAACCCGTTTTTTTTTTTAACCTTTTTAAAATAGCTATAAAGAACCCTCGCAGCGCTGGCCTTTAAAAACACATACACTCCCACTTTCTGGCATTGTAGCGGTCCCAGTAAACAAGGCGTGTTTGTACCAAGCAGTTTTTGACTTCCATTAAAGTGAGCAAGCCTGCTTGAATGAGGTGAAAGCACAAAAGGGAGTTGGGTCACACCTACAGGATCTGAATTACTAACATGTGAATTTACTATCCGGTCTATCCAGAGTTCTGTCTCCCTTTGAAGTAATTTACCTCACGTAGCTAGTGTGTTTTTGACTTAAAATGTGTATATTAAATGATGTTGGAGGACAAAAAGGCTAAAATCAATATTGAACCATTTGGTGTGTTTTCGTAGAGACGTATGACATGTTTGTTGATTAGTGGTTCTTTTTGCGAAACCGTGTCATCTCGAAATGGTCTATAATATATCTCTGGTCGAGGGGCATCCTTTTTGCTCACAAGTTCACTTACATCTGCATAGCACTGGGAGAAAATGCTATGCTATATTAAGATGGAACCAGGAGAAGCAGATACAGTGAAAACAGCAGGGGACCCAAAATTGAACCCTGTGGAACACCATACCACAGTGGGGCAGAGTTGGACCAAGAGCAACCAAGGCTAACACAAAACTTTCTGTCTGCAAAACAGAATCAAAACCACTGCCTTGTTAGCAACAGAACATTGTGTGCATTTTAGTCATATGCATGGGAGTGCTTCAGCAGTCTGTATGGATGTGTGTCAGCTGTTTCTTGTCTTCACGACCAGGTTCCTAATGAGGGAGCGGAGGTGGCGACGGCGCAGCGAGCTGCTGGTGATTGCGACACGGCACCCACAGCCGGACCGAGCCCCGCCCCCACAGCACTCACAGACTGTAACAAAGAGCAGCAGACGCCGGATGGAAGAAACAACTCCAAATTTTCATAGTTGAACTTGCTGTCACTTTAAGACTGATGACAAAGTGCCTCTTTTGTATGTTGTACCATATGATGGTGATTTAATTTAAACTTGAGGAGTTGAGTCTTTCTCAGGTTTTTCTGCACTGGAGGTCTTTGTTTTATGTTAAACCTGTTTTTACGTCAACATTCCTGTTTGGCTGGCAAGGCGATTTTAGTTGCCTTATCTTCCACATTCCCGGCAAAGCACTAATACTAAAAACAGTATTTAAATCCATTCTGTTATCGCAGCTATTTCAGAGCGTTTGGAGCTATCGTGAAGAAGAAATGTGCTGACTGCAGTTTGGGAAAGCAATCGTGTCGTTAAGTGACCATTTGAAATAAAAGGCCAAAGGATTCCATCATGTATCGCTGAAGGCCTGTTTCTTTATCTGTCTGATCTTAATCTGGCACTGACATAAAAAACACTTCCTTCACTGTAGAATATTGTTGCAGTTCTGTCATTGACCACTTGATGGCAGTAGCGCACTGGAGTGATCGCTCTTTTCAAAAACCTCCGTGGCTGCGTGTGGAGGGTTACTGAGGTCGTGATGCGCCTACAAATGATTGGCGTGTGTGTGGGAGGACAGTATTAAGCTTCCTCAAAAAGTAGACTGTTGTAAAAAAAAAAAAAAAATGGCTAAGGGAGTTTGTTGGTGTGACGTGTCTTGCCCTCCTACTGGGCAGCCACAATTTAAGCCCCCTCCTCCCCTTAAACAAAATAAATTTTTAACAAATACTGCTTAAAATGTCTGCAGTGTCTAAGGGGGGGTTTCCAGTTGTGTCGTTACAGCAAGCGGGGAAATTCCAACTCATGTGCTACATCCAGATTCAAAGGCCATCATCATCATCATCGGTTTAAAGTCCACTTTCCAGGCACCGCTGGGTTGGACTGCACCGTGGTTTCCAAATTCTAGCAAAAACAATTAGCAGGCCTTTCAACGCTCCTCCCCACGTAGCCTCCACCGACCACATAAACCGTCACCAATTTGGACAAGATGATTGAGACGTGCCAGGAGTGACATCATGCAATAAAAAAAAGCATTAAAAAAACGCATTTGTCATTATTTAAATAAGAATTTAATGTGGTGGGTGAAGATGTACCTGGGTAAGCCCATATGAATCATAAGCGCCCTCTTCAGATACTCATCAATACAACTTCTTAATTTTTAAAATTTTAATTTTAAATCAGAATTCCACTGCGGGCCTTTGTGTGCCGAGTTACCCCGTGACTGATTAGTGGTGCTTTTGGCATTTCTCAGCATGTTCCATGTTATATTTCTTAAATCTTAAGCATGTTACAAGCATCTTTGTAGTCTTTCTGTTAACATAATCACATTTGGAAATTAGATGCATGAAACATGACAACAAGAATAAATTCAATACTGTTCATTGACCAGCTGCAATGCTGTGTAGCTTGGTCCCGGAATGTTCCAATTCAATTTGTTTTTTTACCTTCACAGTACTCACAGATTTCAAGACTACACAGCATTTTTTTAGTGTGTGAGTCTTAGGTAGATAGATAAGTAAAGATAGATCATTCATCATGAGGCAAAATTTTGGCACAACAAAATGTTATTGTTGTCGTTTTAACCTAGCATTGATTCAGATGTTTATGCTATCAAAATGTGTTGCCAAAGAGTTGCAATGCGAACTGCGTTGTGGCCAAATAGCTACTCTTGCCAACAAAGGCGTTCAAGGTCTTCCATAGTTGCTGAGGGTGTAAAGGAACAATCACAAAACAGTTAATTGAAACACAAACGAGTTGCGGCACAGTAAGTCAGTCAAAAGTCAAAGAAAAAAAAACTTGAAAGCCCCCACAACGGGGTTTGCTCCATCCTTCTACTTTGCGCCATAATCTGTGGAGTAAGAAAAAAATATTAGCAACAGAACACAGCAAACAAAACAACTTTGTCCACAACCTCCTCAGCCACAACAGGGACCCTTTTTGTCGCAGCTGGATCAATTATGCTATAGACGACGCCCACTTCACCAGGCTGTTTGTAGGCAGCCACTTGGGCCCCGCCTGGCATGGTGTCCGCCCCTCCGGGCCTCCACGGACCCCTACGACCTGCTGGGTCAGCACAGTAAGAGCGCTGACATTGAAATCAAGTCACTCCAAAGCTTTTGTTCATAAAAAATGTCTCATATGCGTGGTCTTCTGATGGATGTCACATTTATGGCTTGTGGACAAAGCAGGAAAATCCACTTGTATCTATCCATCTGGAGGAGTGGCCATTTTGCCTTGTATTGCCACTTGGGGCCATCGGGGGCTTTCTGGCTTTGGTCATGTTAGCTCATGGTGTCAAACTCAAGGCCCGGGGGCCAGATACGGCCTGCCACATGATTTTATGTGGCCCGCAAAGACAAATTGTGCATCAAATTCGTGTGTCATTACTAGAATTGCAAATTGTCTTCACTTTTCTTAAGATCTTTTTTCAAAATATTTGACCAGTTTTTACTCGTCTGATTTGAAAACGAGTAATTTGTCAGTTTGTTTTGTAGCTTTTACTGAATATAATATGAGGTGCTCATACATTTATTTGGGTCATAATGGCTCTCCGAAAGAAGCTATGACTACAATGCGGCCCGCGAAAAAAAATGAGTTTGACACACCTTTGTTAGCTGAATCCTTCGGCACTGTGATGTCATTTTCAGTTGCCAACGGGCATGTGAAATGCTTTAATTGTGCTTCCTCTGTTACCACTTTTTTTTTTTTAAGTTTTGAGTCGTGCAAGTTCTTCTGCCACCTCTGTCTGAATTGAGCTCAAATGTTGAAGTATTGTTGAGGAGCATTCCTCACACAGTATTTGTGTGTTTGCATCATGCCAAAGTGCAGCGCTCCTCTTGAGACGTGATCTGTAATTAAAGGTGTTTGCTCGTCTTTGGTTGAATGACACCGACTGTGCTCTCATTGTGCTGGTGCTGATGTGGGCGGAGCCGCGTGTGGGTACTTATAGTTGTGTGCCAGGAAGTTGCAGAGGTTTGTTTCTAATTGAGTCAGGGACTTGTGCTGGCGAGGTGGGCGTACGCGTGGGCGGAGGCGGCGGCGGCTCTAATCTCAGGATGCTGCCGTTGCTGCTGCTGCTGATGTTTGCTATTGTTGCTGCCTGCTGGTTGCACATCCAGAAAAGTTCACAGCAGCAATCATGCAAATCACGCCAGTGCCCAATAGTGTTTTGTCGCCGTCCTCATCTTAGTCTGAAGAGCTGCCGTGACTTTCAGAGAGAGTGCACACACCATGTAAATGAGGCGTGTCAAAAAAGAAAAAAAAAAAGAAGTGTTGGTGGTGAAAGAAATTTTTTTTCTGGTCAAAGAAGATACATGTGTACTTTTTCTCTTGGTAGATTCAATATTGTCACTGAACACATTTCGTCTGTGGGTCTTGGCAAATCATCAAAATGAGTTTTTCCGTTTTGATGAATTGATGATCTATTTAAATAAATTTGACTTGACTTGCACTGCAACCGTCGTGACGAGTGTCAGCCTGGCCAGCCCTTCCTTTGATGGCCCCAGGCCATCGATTGGCTGGCTTGCGACGTCTCTGGGCGTGACGCATGTTCACCATGGTCATTTGCACTTTCCGCTTTGACTCAAGGCCCATTTTCGCACTGCAGACGCCTATTGAAAGTCACACGCACACACATACGGCTGTCTCAGTCAGTATGTCATATAACCTCCGCCTGCCCTGCACATGCTACGCCCACACACATCCTTGCCCGAAATGCCCGCGCTCCGCAGTCAGTGTCCTCAAATTCACGCACACACACATACGTCTACATCACTCCTATGCACACACTTCCCACCCACGCAATCACACACGTGTTCAATCAGACATAAGCCGCTCATACATCCCACACTCAACAGACACAAAGTAGGAGCCTGACACGCACACGCGCACACTCACACAAGAACTGTGCTTAATCAAAAAGCTGCTACTTTAAGACGCAATTTCTTTGCATTTTCCCAGCGGCGTCCACGCCCGTCGACAAACTTGAGGAACCGTGTTGGCTCCAAATAAGGAAGGACATTTGTGCCTCTTGGTTGTACCCCCCCTCTCCCCTTCTAAGGGGGAAGTTGGATTAAAAAAGAGCCGCTGAAGTGCTGAGGATGTGGGCTGTCTGGGAGCGGAGATGGGGAGCGGCGTGGGTGCTCTGACAGGGCGAGGGGCTGACAGGCCCAGGCGTGGGCGTGTCATTGAAATGGCTTTCTCCTCCAGGGGGGCAAACACAGAAAGAAGACAGAGAAGAAAAAGGAGGGAGCGGCGAGCCGCCGCACAAACGAAAAGTGAGATATGACGAGGCTGCCTGCCAAATGAGGCACATGCACTATCAGCAGGTGGGAGGGCGGACGCCAACAGACACAAATAAATTAAAAGTCACACCTACGCCCGGAAAATGATTGACAGGACTTCGGTAGTGTGAAAGCCTTGGAAGCCTCCTCCTTCAACGATTTGGAAATTCCCACTTAATTCAACCTCCCTCCGTTGGACTAGTTGGATTCACACAAAAGGCAAAATTACAGCGCTAGCGATACAAAGCTAGCATGAGCACTGTAAACAAGCCAAGGTTAACCACGACTGCTATGTTGGTAGCGGTTGTTGGTTTGTAATAGAGGGTCGCTATGACACAGAATGTTATGCGTCCATAATTCCTTTTTTTAGACAGTACAATCAATTAACAATAAAAAAAAATCTAGCATAAAGATAGCATTAGCACTGTAAACACGCCAATGTTAGCCATGACTGCTATGTTGGTAGCGGGACTTTTAGAAATTACAATCAATTAACAAAAAGACGTAATAAATTCACAAGTCCAGCGGAAAGTTTGCTAATACTACATCAGTTCTGAACCGTCTTGGTTGTTAGATGGCTTAAAAAAAACACCAGCTTTTATTGAATCTAACAGAAGAAACAAATAAGGTTCAGTTTTGAGACGAAGCCATGGGAACTGGTTTGGAAACCATAGACAGGACTTGCAAAGTGCAAAACCTTAGAAGCTGCCTCTTTTCACGCTTTTCACATTGCCGCTCCATTCAAATTCCCTCCATTTGAAATATTTCGGTGGAATATTCACATCCGCACCAAAAGTCACGGCAAGCCACCAAGGTTAATATCCATCAGACAGTTGATTAAATCCCAAGAAGCTCTGTGCAAAGCAAGGGGATGTTTTGGAAACGAGGACTTGTGGGAACAAGCAGGCCTAACGTTGACCCACCTTGCTGCGTGGGTGTGGGGGCGGACATCTTATTTGCTGCTGGCGCTTTAATTTGTTTGCTCCTAATTCTGCACTCTGCTGTGCATGCGTGCGTGCACGCCTATGTGTGAAGTGGGTGAGGAAGGAGGTCAAAACAAAATGACGCTCCTGTACGACTGGATCGGATCCTGTCCTCCTCACTCGTCTCCAGCAACACGATGTGGGAAGGGCATACCAGTATAGCACACGTCTCGCTTCATGTGTGTATTTCGAAACTATATTGCTAAAATTGTTTCAAGCATTTGGACAAACAAACGGATGGATTAGGATGGACGGGACGTTGCATTTACACTGGATCTAATACTGTACTACAATGTAAGCCAAATCATTTTTGCGGATTTGCAATATACAAGACAATATGAAAATGCACAAAATGAGCAACAAAATGAGCACATATTTTGTCCATATTTAATTGTGTGTCCAAGTGGGCACCCGATTGGTGCCAATGAAAAATTGTGCCAAGCCCCCCCCTCTATTTAAGTTGACAGCCGGCCTATATTTTGCTGTGACCGCCTCAACCCACCAACCTTAACCTTTGGATCTCGTGTGCGCTATTACAACGAAAGTGGGCCATGTGTGCAAAGTGTATGCATGATAGAGGCCTTCGTGAAAACATGTTGTTGAGACTAACTTTGAGCGTGTCTGCTTGCCAAAGTGCTTTAATATCCGTGGGCGTGTAACCTGCTCGTGTTTGGTATTCGGTGCAGAAAGCCTCCCACGCCCGGTGTGTCCACCCACGCGCGGATTTGCGTCACACGGGGAGCAGCGTGGGCGCGAGGCTCACAGAAGACTTGAAGGCGTGGAGACGAGAGAGAAAGGCAGCGGAATATCCCCACAAGTCAAGTTACGGCTGTGCAGCAAAACTTAACAGGAAATGATGAGGGCAAATAAAAGCTCAGGCAGACATATTGAAGCTGCTCTGTTTACATTCGAGAGGATTCACTGACCTCGGTCGGAAAGTTGAAGCGGCAGTCAAACAGGTCAACTGTAGTTCAACTAAATACAAGAGTATATAAATAAGTTTGGGTTTAGAATATTTGTACTGCAGCAGCAGCTTTAATATTTGTGGTGCCCAATAGAAAACGCTGTAAAAGCTCTTTTTTTTTTTTTTTTTGCTTTTGAGGTCACTAAAAGACCGGCATTTTGTAAATAAAGCTTCGGAATGAAACATACAGCACCACACTAGGAAGATTTTATTATTATCATTATTATTGTTTAGAATAATAAATAAATAAATAAATAAATAAATAAATAAATAAATAAATAAATAAATAAATAAATAAACCTTGAAATGACCTCTGTAATGCAAGTTGTACCGGGCTTACACAGTATAATCAAACGTCCTTGTCAGTCCAGCTGGAGCGTTTTATATTAACTGCGGGCGTTTGTTTTGAATATTACACATTCGAGATATTTACTTTCCATTGTCAATCACTTATAAGTGGTGATTGTTTTATTGTGTGAGATCGGGAGAGTGTTTACAAGCTAAACAGGACAGGCGTTATGTATTTATATCTGAACCCTAAGCTTTTATTTTCATAGACAGCCGGAAGTGCTTATGTCTGAGTGAGTGCGATTTTTGTGCGTTCAAACTGCTGGGAGTGAAGAGGAGAGACCCGATAGGAGTCAAACACTTCCACGCGCAAAACACTCTGAGGAAAAAGACGCGCGTGCGGAAGATTATTTTTCTGATTTTCGTACACCTTTTACCTTCTCCGAACGACGGTAAAAAAGTTTGCAGTGGAGGCTCCAATAGAAGAGCCAACAGATAAATCATCTTTAAATTGTTGACATTGTTGCCCGTGGCTTTTCAGGGCAAGTCAACGTTGCGGAGCTGCTTGTTTGCGGGTTTTCCTTTTGCAGACTGGCAGCCTGCCTTCGTGTTGGACCGTCACGTGAACGCACCAAAGGGGCTCAAAACACAGCAGGTACGTGCAAGTCCACAATCGCACGAGATCGCGTGCTGAATTGCAGCCTACTCCGTCGATGTGCACCGCAGGTTGTGCAAAACGCGCAACGGAATGGACAATTGCACCGAAACTGAGGGCATGTCAGATGCCAGACTTTGAAGGAATGAATATTGGCTTTTGCAACCTTTTTAATGAGCTGACTGTAGGGGAAAAAAATTTTACGCACAACAAAAGTAATCATGGTCAAATTTCTCACAAATAGTATGAAATGTGGAGCATGTTTAGTTGAACACAAAGCTATTATTGTGTAGTAAGAGTTGATCCATAAACAGGTTATTTTGACCTTCTGCCATCTGGTGGAAGGGCAATTTAATTGTTCTGCCTGAAACTAGACGATTGATTAGTACATAGATAAAACTTTTCATAGATAACACGGCTCATTTCCCGCAGTAATTTGATGATAACACCAAAGAATGACTGCACTGAATGGCGACAATGGCAGCAACCTGCTCCACAGGGTCGTCTACTTAGTGTGCATCTCGTCATGCAAGAATGCTATGGTACAAATTTGACAAAATGTTGGTGGAAGTTAAAATCTTGGCTGTGGCTCAGTGTTAGCAGTCGCCATGGTGATGTGGTTCCCTGGTGCGTGATGGGAATTTCTCATGAATCGGTTGATTCAAAGTGTGTGTGTGAGCAATGAAAATAACAGCGGGAATTTGTGAATCAGGAGGACACACACATTGAGGTAGGCAGTCTGTTATAAGGAGAGTGATGACTTTTGTATGTAAGACAGTGTTATTGTCGCAATGTAGATATTATTTTTCCGCTTGTTTTGGTTGTGTGTTTATTTTATGGCTTGTTGCCTGATTGGTCAAAATCAAGCAAAGTTGAAATTGCATTTTGTGTTTTGTACCACACAAGTTTTACGACCTAGCGGCGGTTAGCTTTGAGCGGCAGTTGGGCCGGGTCGGATGAAGCGCATACATGCCGCTGTCTAATTTCAGACAGCTTTTGTGCGTTTCCCAGCCGGGGCCCCTGCTCGGCCCTATTCTAGGCGAGGCGAGCCCGCCACCTACACATCCTGCAGGGGTGGAGAGAGGCATGTGGTCCTCCCAGCAACTGTGCCGAGCGGTCATCGCTCCGGTTCTAAAGTGACAATAAGCCTCTCTCAGGATTTGACTCTCGCTCGGTCGGGGTCTCTCGAAGATCTCGGGTCACTTCTTTGCATGCCTCAAATGAACGAATCATTTCCTTTAACGGCTTGAACTGTAGGAGACCACTCGGGGGACTTCAGCTTTTTATCTTCTGTGTGCTACTTTTACACACCCCAGAGCTCCTCATGTGCAGTCACATTTATTAACATTGCATAGCACGAGCGAATGTAGGCATGTTTTGCATGAAAAAAAAACACATAGCATAAGCACTGTATAAACTAATTTACATTTCCCGATAATGAACATTTTATTAAAAAAAAAAAAAAAAATTTAAAAATAATGTGTACAACTGTATGTGGATTTTAATACCGTACAGTACTTCAAACAGAAACTCAAATGATGTTTTCCAGAATGCATATAAAGAAAATAATTAACCTAAAAAAAGGGAGAGGCAAAAAAAAAGTGTCTCATTTGTGAGCGGTTGCTTTAACGGTGTTACCTGTCCCCTCGCCAGTCATGGCGGCGGTGTTGCCCAGGACGCTGGGTGAGCTGCAGCTCTACCGGATCCTCCAGCGAGCCAACCTGCTCTACTACTACGAGGCCTTCATCCAGCAGGGCGGCGACGACGTGCAGCAGCTGTGCGAGGCTGGCGAGGAGGAGTTCCTGGAGATCATGGCGCTGGTCGGAATGGCCAGCAAGCCGCTTCACGTACGCCGACTGCAGAAGGCGCTGCGTGATTGGGTCACCAACCCGGCCATCTTCAACCAGCCGCTCACCTCGCTGCCCGTCTGCAGCATTCCTGTCTACAAACTGCCCGAAGGCTCGCCCACGCTGCTGGCCGCCCAAGACCGGGCCAACACGTCCAGCGTCAAGATGCCTAAAGCGGTGGCCACCTGCTCGGACACAGCCAAGCCGGATGGGATTCGGGACAAGGTGTCGGCGGGCTCGCCCTTGGCGGGCAACGCCGAGGCTCGCTTCTGGTCGGGACACAGCAACGATAGCGAGCACAGCCTGTCGCCGTCAGACCTCGGTTCCCCGTCCTCCCCCAGAGACGTGCTGGAGTCCCTGGACGCGGCTGCCGTGCAGTCGGTCCTGGAGTGTGTGGACAGGATGGCGCCGGGGCTCGCCAAGGCGGACCTCGCCGAGGTCAAAGAGCAGCTGAAGAGCAACAAGAAGCTGGCAAAGATGATCGGACACATCTTTGAGCTTAGCGACGACGACCCGAGGCGGGAGGAGGAGATTCGCAAGTACAGCGCCATATACGGACGCTTCGATTCCAAAAGGAGGGATGGCAAACATTTGACGCTCCACGAGGTGGGAGCGGGAAGAATTCCACCAACCGTGCCGATCTGCTTCGTTTTATTGATCGATGTATTCATTTTTGCCTCGCGCAGCTGACGGTGAACGAGGCAGCGGCGCAGCTCTGCATGAGAGACATGGCCCTGCTCACTCGCAGAGACGAGCTGTTCGGACTGGCCCGGCAGATCTCCAGAGAGGTCACGTACAAGTACACCTACCGCACCAGCAAGTAAGAGCGGCCGCTCTGCTCGACAGACTCATTTTTTTGCCGTTACGACCTCACTTGCTGAGTTTGACCTTTGTCCTTAGGTCTCGCTGCGGGGATCGAGATGAGCCTTCGCCCAAAAGGATTAAAACTGAAGTGAGTTGTCTGTTTGTGGTTCACAGCTCGTTAAACACGTTTCCGTTATGAAAAAAAACAACTTGTAAAGACCTTGAAGAAACGTGACTACGCGGGAAAAACAAAACCAGCTTTGAAGTGATGGCAACGAAGCAAAGAAAACCGCAACTACACTCAAACCTGTCTTTGGTTTGATTTGACACGAGTGGGTGTGGCACCAAGCGATGACTCATGACACATTTAAAACTAGCTCTCAACAAGTCATCAAATTCAAACTGACAATTTGAAGTAGATAAAACTATTGAAGTAGATAAAAATATTTCAATTTGTAGGTCATTCGTATTTATTTATTTGAATATTTATGTATGTATTTGAATGTTTATTTAAATATTTATTTATAGTAAATCTATAATGTAAATTGATTTATTTGTAGTTCATTTTTATTTATTTATTTCAATATTATTTATAGGAAATCTGTTATTGTTTATTGTAATACAGATGAATTTGAGTGAAAAAAATAACACGGTGAGACAACCTTGACCAGAAAAATAATCAGTTATTAAATCTCCATCACAAAGTTGAGGCAAAATACTCGCAGTTGGATTCTTTTTCCAAGCCTGTTGAGTTTAGTCAGGGATGATAAGGCATGACACCTTCTTGTGTCCGATCAGCTTTAGGATGATTCAGAAGCTCTAAAATATCCTCCACCTGGCCATAATCACTGCAGTTATGGTCACACACAGTCAATCGTCTTGAAATTGGATCTGATAAAAAAGAGCTGCGGTGAATCAATCCGTCTGTTGTTCTTCTTCAGGAGAACTTCTTTGACATCCAGGAGGCCCTGCAGGCCATCCACATGAGGCAGGAAATGCTCAGAGAGCAGCTGGCCTGCGCCAAGTCTAAAGGAGACGAAAGCATCGGACGGAGCCTGCAGGTACAATCGCCAAGGTCAAACAAATTGATCCGAGGGGACGGTTTGTGTCGGCACTCGCGTCGCTTATCGATGAGCTCGTTCCTCGTCTCAGCGCCGACGAAAGAAACCCGTTCGTTGCCATGTGGAAAGACGCTTCTTTAGGCGTGCCACTTCCTGTGTCAGTGTATCGGTCGGGCGTAAATGTGATTTTCCAAAAGGTTATTCAGAGAGGAAAGAGATTTCATGGCTCATTCACAGCGGAGGACGTTGTAATTTAAAGCGACAGCTAATTGCGGCCTGATGATGGTTTCACTTCCAGCCAGACGTTTGTCTTGACCCTCACGGAGATTCTATTTTTTATTTTTATGAACGGTAATTTTAATTATTGAATATTTTGCTCTCTGCCACGAGCTTCTGACGTTCAAAAAGTCTTTGTTTTATCTTAAAGAGCCTGTCAAGTAAATTCAGAGATTTGAGAACTTTGGAGAAAGAAATCAAACAGCCAGCATGTGGACTGATTGGCAGCCTTAGAGCGCCTCGTTGCTTGCCATAAGTGTATGCGCATCACAAAGAGAAAAAAATTCCAGTCACCGAAGGCTTTAAGTGGATATATTTTCTCGGCTTAAAGGCGTAGTGGTGTGTAGGCGGAAGATTGATGCTGGAGGAAGTAGAGGAAGTCCATTTTTCCAGGACAAGTAATGCTGTTTGATTGACAGTTGACAGTTGAGCGGAGACAATGGCTTAATTTTGAAACCTCACTTTGTAGCCTTAGCAGGGCAGCTTAGTTTTGTTTTTTTTCCCCAGTTATAATTTTTCAATCATTCTGTGATTTTTCATGTGTTCATTCTATTTTGACACAAAGATTCCCAAATTATACACCATATCTAGCATATGACCAGGGGTGTGTAGACTTTTTATATCCACTGTAACTGCAGAGTGTGGCAACTAGTGATGAGTCGGAAGTCACAGCGGTTTTTTTTTGTCCTTAGCTACAGCTTGAGCGTCTGCTGGCCAGACAGATGGAAATCCTGCAGGACGCCGCAGTCCAGGAGCGACTGCAGGCTCTGGACTGGAGGATCCCCCCTGCCGCCTTGAAGTACCTCGCCAGCGCCCATAGCACCAACGGAGCCGCCAGTGACTCCAGCAAGGAGAATCAAGGTAAACATTTGCTTCCTTGGCTTTGATAGAAAAGCTCTGCTTGAGCGTCACAACTGCTTGCTCTGAATTTCTTCCTTCTACTGTGGAGAAAAAAGTGTGAGTATTCAAGTTTTGTCTTCAGGGCTCATCTCCTCTTCCTACATCACCCACTCCGACAGCTTCTTCTATCGCTCTTCCCACAAGTCCCACAATGCACCTGTAATTAAGCCGCCTACATGTTTACCTCCAGCCAGTTGCCCGGAGGGAGGGGTGCATTTCTCTCTCTCTCTCTCTCTCTCTCTCTCTCTCTCTCTCTCGCTCTCGCTCTCGCTCTCTCTTTCTCTTTCTCTTTCTCTTTCTCTTATTCTTTCTCTTTCGCTCTCGCTCTCTCGCTCTCTCGCTCTCTCTCCCAACCAAAACATTTATCAAAAATGCTTCAAAGATGTTCATCAAAGGAATAAAGGGGGGGTGAGCATCATTTTTAATCTGGATTAAAAAGCATTTATACTCAGGGCAGACTTCACTTCTGATGCCAAACTTCTTTCATTTGCATGCAGCATAGCAAGTAAATTTTGCTTCACCATGTTTGCTTTGAACTCCAGGCTCCACAAATCGACCCGCGTTTGCGGACCCTACTGTGTTTATATTCAATTAACATTTTCTTAATGTATTCAGGACCCAAACCATTTTGTGATTTAAAGAGCAGTTGCAGAATTTTAAAATGAATTCTTCTAGTCGGAGCCAATGTTGTGATCAAGGTTTAGCTTTACAGCCGGAACGAGCCTGGCCTCATACTTCCCCGTCCGTCTGTTCTGCAGATGAGCGACCCATCAACTTGCGGGTGGTGAGCCAAACCATGCAGGAAGGTGAGCTCCCTTTAGGCAAGCAGCTGGCCAATGAGTTGAAGCGTCACCACAACCACAACAGCGTCACGGATGAGGCCAAAATACCAGCGACGGGTCAGCGACGAGCCTCCGTTCTTGTTTGTGTTCTTGCGCTTCCTTTGTTGACATCAAAATGTTTGCCTTCTTAGAAAACGGGATGTCGCAGCGGGCGGCCGGCAACACGGAAAAAAAGACCATCAAGTCAGAACCCGAGGACTCCACATAGTGCCTCCTTCCCTCCCTCCCGCTCGGTCTCGTGCTCGTACGCAGATGTCAGCCGTCACTAGAAACTAAGCAAGCACAGCCACAATAGAGCCTTAACAAACCAACGTTGCCTCACCGAGAGCATTTATTTTCCTTGAGTTTGTCTTTGTGTCAGCGCCAAAGTATCAAGAGAGCCTGCCGACATGCCCCCGCCGAGCTTGGCGGGGTCTTCTCTCCACCACAAATACATTTGCAGTTGTCCTTCATGCTGGGCCTGAATCTGAACCCCGCCTCCGTCCTTCTCCCAAATCATTGAATGTTGGGGTCAAACGGGTCGTCGAGGTTCTGTCAGGAGACTGAGTTTCAGTCCAGACCCAGTATCGGGATCCTTGTCTTTATTTTAGGGGTGACTCCGCCTCCCCTCTCGCTTGTCTCGTGTATATTTGTGGGAGAGGAAGCATTTCTGAGCTACGAGCCGTGTTGCCACGCCACCGGTGAAATCCAGAAGCACACATCTGCTGACAGAAGATTCCAGGACTGAAGATGCAGCATTGCATCACACCTTCAGGTGTGCATCCTTACGGACTGTAAATAATTCTGTGTTAACAAATTGTGTTAGCTAATCTCAACCAGGGTTCTGTTATGTCAAGTGTAACTTTACTGTGGATGTTTGTGTCAATAGTGTTCATGTGCATTAACAAAAAAATCAGTGTCAAAAAAAAAAATCAAGTGTGAAACCTGCTTTCCACGACGACTATGATGTTGATGTCTCGCTATCTCTCCATGCGTATTTCACGTGTGTTGCTCTTTAGCCGTAGAAACATTTCAAGAGTTTTGTGCGTCCTGACAAGTTGGTCTGACCCCCCACCCCCAAAAAAAAAAAACCTCACAGTGGCAGAGCAATGCAATATCTATGTGACTAACATCTATGAATTGTTCAGTGACTGTATGTTTGTCGTCCAAAGATGCTCATGTTGTCTTCACGTGCGGCACACTGTATTTGAAAACTAGTGAGGACTCGCGATGATGTGGTGATGTTTTCAGTGAAAGCCTTATCGGCCTCTCCTCACAAACTAGATTAGGCTCCACCTAGTTATGCACCTCTTTTTTTTTTTTTTTTTAAACACTAATATATTTTATTGTTATACAGTACATAACATTAAACTTTATTTTTGGAACCCAATTGTGATGAATGTTCTCTGCTCTGTGGATGCTTCCGTCATCTGATTGTTCTCTTGCGTGACTACACAGTTTAAGCTGTAAACAAGAATGAGTTTGACACCTGTTTTCCACTATGAACGTGCACAAGTGCAGCCAGGTCACAAGAACACCTCGACCCGACTCAAAGTTGCTTGTGGTTGAATGCCCGCGTCGATTATTTGCATCCACGTCACATCAAGACATTGTGAAAGTAGCTGATGACTCACTCTGACGCAGGTTCTGCTCACATAGTTGCCATCTTTTTCTCTCTCTCTCTCGCGCGCGCGCGCGCGCACGCACGCAGACTTTCTCTGGAGAATCGCTCAGCTCATGAACGCCCACGCCCGCTGCTGTTCAGTGGCAGCCCTGTTCTGCGCGGCAACCCCTCCCCTCACTGTCCTCCTCCCTGTCCTCCTCCGGCGCAACTCACTGAGGATGATGATGATGGGTTGCCGTGGCAATGGTTGCAAGTGGGCGGCTCTACGGTGCTGGTGGTGGGCGGCAGCCAGCCACTGAGCAACGTGGGAGGGATCTGCCGAGCGCACCCATCACCCTCACTTTGAAAGCTTCATGGAGTGTGTGGGTGTTGAAAAGATGTGATTCCATGTGGAGGGGATTTTTTTTTTTTTTTTTGCACACAATAATGAACTTTGAGAAGTGAGAAAAGTGGCACTTTTCTCCACAATTTTCAATTCCCGTTTAATATTCACGGCAATTTTACTTGTAAGATCTTGCTTCTTTAATATCCATTTGACTATCTCTTGTCGAGAAAGCATTTCAGTACGTGCCATGAGGATAAAAGTGTACGAAATTTTGTGCTAAAGCATTTTTTGATGATTCAGAAATATTCCGTAATAACGCGGGGCTGTGGGAATGCACGTTTGGCAGAAGCTATTTTCATTCCCGTGTCAATTTTAGCAACAGCGTCTGACCAGAAGGTGGTGCTGTGTAACAGTGCTGACGATGGAAGAGCAGCAGATTGCGTCGCATGTAATGCACTACCAAAATAGATCACATGGTGTCACAGCACGACATAACACTATCGTGCACTGTTCACCATATTTCTTACATTACTACCAAAGCACACGGGCTGATGCTAAATAACATTTTAACCGCAACCTGCAATTTGTTGGATCTCGAATTTGATGCATATGCCGAATGACTATAGTTATTAGCATCAATAAATAATTACATCTAAGATATTAATCCTTTGTCGGTCATCATTCATCTGCTTCTGTGTGTCTATGTTGAAATAAATGAAAAGTACCGGATATACAAACGTACAGCACCCGGACAGTTCCAATGATTGATGGATATGTTGACCAATTGGATTGAGAGTAAAAGTCAAGAACCAATCAAAATCCGTGTATTTCTAATTAGGTTACGCCTAGAACTCGTCGTCCATTCGCTAACAATCCTCCCTCAGCCCGTTACTCGCTTATTCCATTACTCCTCGGTGTTATTCCTGCCAACGCACTCATTCATTTGTTTGCTGGATTCGCTCTCTTTTTGCTTTTCACTTTATCGAAAGGGTTGAAATGTTCCACTTCCGGCCAACGGCAGTGCTCAAGGAGATCATTCAGAGGCATCTGAAGCGACATTTGGCAGGCGGAGTCCACGCTCTACCTGCAGCCGGCTACCGGAGCCGCTCGCCGGTCACGGCCGCGGCGACACAGCAGCATGCCGCCAGAAGCTTTTGCTCCAAAGCAGATGGACACAATGAGGCCAACAAAGATTCTGCAACAGAACAGTGAGTAAAGCGCGTCGGCTGCTGGTCAGCCTCAATGCACGAATTGATGTCATTTCACGTGACTCGTGAATATATGATCGTAGTGACTATGGAACAAGTGTGCTAGCTCACGATACCTATAAGGCCTCTCGAAATATTCTCAGCTATTTGTTAGCTATTTTTTAATAAGAAAACGGGAGATAGAAAAACAATCAATGCAAATGTGTTGCGCAAAAAAGTTCAATACAACAGAACTGTACTTTTTTAGGACAATCTCGGTAATGGAAGCTTGACCTGCTTGAATTTCTACATGATCATGATTTTTGCACACTTACTGGAGCAAAATCCGTGTCCAGCACTTTGGCTCTTCAGTCATGACATTCAGGGGGGAATGAGTCACTCCCAGATCGGTTTCCATAACAAGGGTGTTTTTTGGGAGCGCAGCACTGACACCACTTCAATCTCCAACCCATCGCTTGGATTTAGCAAAAGCTGAGCTGTAAAATTACTAATGAGTGTGAGTGCTCCAGATGTTGCAGATGTTCCACCTTGGACCTTTACACAAGCCTCATTAAGGAAACGAGGTTGTTTGATGTCTTGTCGGACAAAAACAAAAATACATTTTGCTTAAGGCTAGCCTATATTTGTGTAGCATTTCACCATACAAAATAACTACCGATGCTTACGTACATGTGTCCAGGTAGGTATTATTATTATTATCAATTATAATAGTAATAATAATCAAATAAAAAATAAAATAAATAGTTATTAATAATGAATAATTAATAGTATTATTATATTATATATTATAATATATATTATATATTATATTATATAAAATAATAATTATTATTAATATTATTATTATTATTAACAATAATATTAATAGTTAGCGGGCTCTTTTCTAACAGGACGAACAGAAGCCTGCAAAGTTCAGTGGAACTGTCTAACGCAATATGGTGCCCGCATGAGTAGCCAACAGGTCTGTTCCAAAATTAGCTCAACGGTGATGGGCCATTATGACCTCGGAATGCTGTAGAAGAATGTCAACACTGAAATATACTAAATAGAAATCAAGTGGTGCATACTGACTTTCTGACCTTGTCAAGTCATTGTTGGTAACTGTTGTGAGGAATCATTCATGTGTTCAGAGTTCACATCGATTAATAAAATGGATTGCTGAAGAAAATGTGCACATTGATTTGTGTCGGTTGTACCTGTTGTATTGTTCATTGTCACAAACTCATTAATATTTCCTCTGCACATTCTCTTCCTTATGTTGATCCGCTTGCTTTGCTTTGTAAGTATCTTTCTACTTTAATTTGACTTTTGGTGTGTTTTCCATCAGTAGAAGTAGCCAACCCAACCCCACCGCTTCCATTAAATAACCACAAGCTGCTTGCTTGGCTCTTTTGCCTCGTCCATCTCTGCCACTTCATTCACTCCTTGCCATCTCGCCTCCTCTGTAGTCCATCTTACTGATCATCTTAGCTCCAGAAGAGAAAGTGTCCCAAAGTATCCAAATTGTGAGTGCACCGGCACGTCTCCCATAATGCACTCCAGTGGCCCGAAAGCAGACAGCTTTGTGCAAATCCCAATCAGACGTCGATTTGAATCATAGCTGAGTGTCAATAACCGCCCCCCTCCTTCCCCGTGGCGCCGTCCTGACCCAACTAACTGGCTTTACTGCTGCGAGTACCAGCCAGGCTCAGACATCAGTGCATCTCCGTGGGAACGTTTCACATTCCCGATTTTGTATTGCTTTGATTTGACCTTCAAACATTCAACCGCCGACTGCACTGATGCAGATTCTGCGATTGATTGCAAAACTGTCACACCCCCTGGCTGGTAGTCTAGCAAGAACAATTTGCCGCACATGCTGGAAACGCAACTCGACTTTTGAGTTACCCATGCCACATCTTCTGTCTGTGTGTCTCATGCAGGAGAAGGAAGGCAGGTATTCTACCCAGCCTAGAGGACTTGCTCTTCTACACCATAGCTGAAGGCCAAGAGAAGATCCCAGCACACAAATTCACCACAGTGAGTCCTTTCAAGGCTTCCAAAATGCCATGAATTGGGCAGAACAAAATGGAATGTTGACTATTTATAGTTGGGGGCAAAGTAATCCTGCATAATCCTGACAAAAACGAGCAGATTCCGTTTAAGTACAATTGAATATGAAGAGCCCATTACCGGAAAGGCCTGACCAGGTTGAAGGAAATGAAATTTAATTTGAAACCCAAGTCTTTTCCACAAAAAGTGCAATGCATTGGTTTTTTTATTGTATTTATTTTTCTGTTTATTTATTTATTTATTTTTTACTTGCTTAATGAATTATTCAGCCCACCTTCTCGCCTTCCCTTCACAGGCTCTCAAAGCCACGGGGCTTCGCACAGGAGACCCCCGGCTGAAAGAATGTATGGAGATGCTGAAGATAACCATGAAAACAACCTCAGATGGAGCCCTGGACAAACACCTCTTCAAGAAGTAAGCCTTTAAACTATCGGCAACAGATCGGATTCGATTATAGAGGTATGATTCTTGGAGGTAGAGCAGGTTGCCGGCGATGGCCGCCTCAGGCAGGGCATGATGACGCCTCGTGGCTGTGGTCTTATTTATAGAGCTGAGCGTCATGCAGGAAGCACGTGAGCAGTCAGCAGAGTGCTGCATGTTTTCCCCACAGGGATCCCACGCGAGCGGGATTACAGCCCGGCATGCCAGGGAGAGATAAAAATCCCGGCGAGCTGACATTGTTCCACACTGAATGGCAGAACCAGCTTGAAACGGAACAAAAAATTCACGTTATTTGACCATACCACACCGATTGACAAATTTGGTATTGAGATGTAATATTGTAGGTCTTTTTTTTTTTTAAATGAGTTGGAGCTCAGCAAGTAGCCAGACTAAGCTCCGCCCCCTTTTCATCAACATGAAAGCATTAGCTTGTCTTGGCCTTGCGATAGAGGGAGTGCGTTTCGTAATGGTTCATTTGCTTGGGACAGGACCGCCCCCCCTCATGATAAGCAAAGGTCAATGGGGTCAAGTGGGCTCTGGAAGAAGAAAAAAAAACATGTCAAAGACTTGCGGGTTAACTTAAGCAGTGCAAAGAAATGCATCATAAGCCATTTTGAATGCCGCATGTTTTCTTTTGAGCGCAGATGTGTGCAGAGCAACATTGTGCTGCTCACTCAAGCCTTTCGGAAGAAATTCGTCATCCCCGACTTCCAACCGTTTTGCCGCCACATGAACGAACTGTACGACAAAGCAAAGAACATGTCAGGAGGGCAGGTGAGCGACCGGGCTGGCCGAGGTTTGTCACGTGAATATCTCACCCGGAACTCTTCCTGCAGGTGGCTGACTACATTCCCCAGCTTGCACGCTTCAGCCCGGACTTGTGGGCCGTCTCCTTGTGCACCGTCGACGGTCAAAGGTACACTGACTTTGTGATATGCCAACAAAACTGTCAACTGCCACGCAAAAAACACAGGGCTTAATACGCCTTTGTTGCAGGCACACGGTGGGAGACACCAAGGTGCCCTTTTGCCTGCAGTCATGCGTCAAGCCGCTGAAATACGCCATCGCCGTCCACGACCACGGCACAGAGTACGTGCACCGCTTCATCGGCAAAGAGCCCAGCGGCCTGCGCTTCAACAAGCTCTTCTTGAATGAGGATGGTGAGGAAGCACGCTGATGCAAAAAGAGGAGCTGTTTCTGGAGGCAGAGTCAATTATTGATGAGGGCTCGTGATGGGGGCAGCACACCGGACGATCGCTTAGCACGGATGTTGCCTGATTTACCTCTCTCCGACTCAACCTTTTTAAAACTTTCATCCAAAATGACCAAAAAGAGATTTCGCAGGACAATAAGTGCTGTCAGTCAAAAAGTAGGTCAAGTGTGCCAAGCGGCCTGTGGATTTCCGTTTTTTCCTCTGAGCTGGAGTTGTTTTGCTTTTCATATGCGCAAATTCAACGTCACTTCTGTAAGAGTTGAGATCTCTGTGTGTTTGCAGACAAACCTCACAACCCCATGGTGAACGCCGGCGCCATCGTCTGTACTTCTCTCATCAAGGTAACACAACAGACAACAGCAACGTTGATTTCAATTGAGTTACTTTGGCAATTTTTCCAGAAATGTGAGATTAGTGCAGATTACGTTTATAATCGTGCTGAAAGGGGATTTGGCGGAAAGCAGGAGAACTCGGACACATGCGTGTGCACGCACGCACAGACTCTCTCAACGTCGTCACCTTGAATTACACGCTCAAAGGCGCCCCCTGCTGTACAAACTAAAAATGGCGTGCGGCTTTAACGCGAGACAAAAAAAAAAAGAAAAGACAATTGTTGAGGCTTGAATTACGTTAGACTGACAATCTTAATCAAAATTGTCAACGTGTTGTTTGTGTGTTCCAGCAAGGAGCCAGCAATGCTGAGAAGTTTGACTACGTGAGTATCACCATCAGCATTTTTTACTTCCGCTTTTGATGATTCTCGGAAGTTGCAGCAAATCTGAATTTCACTCGTTCCTCAAATTTGGCCTGCAACACAAAACAAGAGCAACAAAAATCACAGATCATAAGTATAAAAAAAAAGGGGGGGGAGGTATATTTAAGTGAAAGTAGCTGTGTATTTACACAACTTACTCGCTAACTCTGCAGGTCATGAACTTCATGAACAAACTAGCAGGAAACGAGTATGTCGGCTTCAGCAACGCCACGTGAGTTAATCGGCGCGTCAAAATACAAACAAGTTCGAAAACTCGCTAATGCCTGCGCTGTGTTTAACAGGTTCCAGTCTGAGCGGGAGTCCGGAGACAGGAACTTTGCTATCGGCTACTATCTGAAAGAAAAGAAGGTCAGAGAGAACTTCTACGTGAATTTCATCGGTCAACTTTCACCGCCGTCCATCTTCTTCCTGAACAAAACTGCCACTCCCATTTATGCCCTCGTCACTTCCTGTCTTGATTACTGCAGCTGATTTGTGATTGGCTGATCAAGTAAATGAGTAAATTGCGATTGGTCCAATAATAATAATAATATTTTGCCCCTTACTTTCGAACCCACCAATTATTTTGGTGTATTCAATTATTGTCCATTAAGTGAAAAAATGTCAGAAAACCAGTAAGGGTGAAAAAAAAAAATTGACACAGATCTTCTACCCAAATAAAAAATGAATCACTTTAGCTAGAAACAGCAATTACACACATTAACTGTTGTTTTTTTTTATTTTTTGTCCTTGCAGTGTTTTCCCGAAGGAACGGACATGACATCCATCTTGGACTTCTACTTCCAGGTAAAAGATGAGCGGCGGCTAAAAGTCTCCGGAGCGACATGGTGACATTGCGTTTGGCGCCCTGCCAGTTGTGCTCCATTGAGGTGACCTGTGAGAGTGCCAGCGTAATGGCGGCAACCCTGGCCAACGGCGGCTTCTGTCCCATCACAGGAGAGCGCGTGCTGAGCCCCGAGGCCGTGCGCGACACCCTCAGCCTGATGCACTCGTGTGGGATGTACGATTTCTCCGGACAGTTTGCTTTCCACGTGAGTCGCGCTGTCAAACTTATTTTCATCAAGAACACAAAATGGGAGTCCCATGTGCATCAAGTCTCCAGCTCCCACTGAGACATTTATCTCAGTGGGGACCAAAAAATCAAATACTAAATTTATGGGTCAGTAAAACAAAGCAAATATGTTCATCTAGAGATTATCAATCAATCCCAGTTTTGAGTTTGAGAAAACAAATTTGGTGCACGATGTGGTGCGGTCCAGCTCACCCGATCTCCAACCGGTTTCAGGTGGGCCTCCCGGCGAAATCGGGCGTGGCCGGCGGCATCCTGCTTGTGGTTCCAAACGTCATGGGCATCATGTGCTGGTCTCCGCCTCTCGACAAGCTCGGCAACAGTGTTCGAGGCATTCAGTTCTGCACGGTAAACCAAATTTGCCAATCTGCTTTATTAGGCACTTTTGCAACTTCACACATTGGATAATATTAATCCCCCGAAAAACAAATGACAAATGAATGACATAAGCAAGATTCCAAAAAATAGAAAATAGTTACAAAATAGTTTGTAAAAATAACACCCCACACGTACAAATTGACCAATAGTGTAGATCTGTGAAACAAAACATGGCACTGATTTTTTTGTTTTTTTTTAATTGGCTGTTATTTCTGCAACGCTGCAATGGCGTCCACTGCCAATTCAATGCACACAACTACTTATTTTTTACCAACGTGGTGATTGTGTCATCTTGTCGCAGGACCTGGTTTCTCTCTGCAACTTTCACAACTATGATAATCTGAGACACTTTGCAAAGAAACTGGATCCTCGCAGGGAGGGAGGCGATCAGAGGGTGAGTGCTGACAAGTCCCAGTTGTGTTCTGCGTTGCCACCTGCTGGAAAATCATCCAACCAAACGTGCAATTCTATTGCGCCCGTCGTCAACTTGCTAAATTGGCCCCCTTGGATCCTTTCAGGTGAAGTCTGTGATCAATCTGTTATTTGCTGCCTATACCGGAGACGTGTCTGCCCTGAGGAGGTACGCCGTCGCGTCAAGATGTCTGGCTTCTGTTTGTCTCGTATCCCTTCTCAATCTGCGTTTTGCCACTGCAGGTTCGCCTTGTCGTCCATGGACATGGAGCAGAGGGACTACGACTCCAGGACGGCTCTGCACGTGGCTGCGGCCGAAGGTGAAGCTCAAACAACTTTTGGATTCCACAGTTTCAATCTTTGGAAGTTGATATTGTACATATTGGGTTTTGATTTGTCTTTCAGGCCACGGCGAGGTGGTTCGCTTTTTGCTCGAGGCTTGCAAGGTCAACCCGGTCCCCAGAGACAGGTGAACAGTTCAAAGTACCTCACGAGCACGGCAATTTTATTTTCATTGAATCATTATTTAAGTTCTGTTCGTAAATACATTCCATTTCATTTGATACAATGTGCTTCACATAGTTAAAGACAAAATAGAACATTTAAAGGCAAAAGGATACACTTAAAATAAAGGAGAGCAATAAAAAGTAAATTTGACATCAAATTAGTAAAAGAGTGCACATCGCAAGAAAATTATTTTGTTAATGAAATGCTGTCAAATACCTTGATAAATGCAAGTTTTAAATCTAGATTGGAAATCATAAAATGTAATAAAATAAGACCGCTTTTGCCACATAGTATTTTGCCGTGCTGTTTCTGATGACTTGTGCCGCAGGTGGGGCAATACGCCGATGGACGAGGCTGTTCACTTCGGCCACCATGATGTGGTCACCATCCTGCGTGATTATCACAATCTATACAGTCCTCCGGAGAGCCCAGCGACAACGGAGAAGGCAGAGAAGAACCTCGATAGCTTGCTGTGAACCCTCTGGAGGGTGCATCACCGCTTCAAAGCGGCTTGCACATAATACGGTGATAAAAACTATAACCTTACAGTATATTGAATTTGTGATTACAGCAAACCTAAGCAGAAGCTCTTGATCATGTTGTTGTTAGCTGGTGTTGTTGTATTTTCACTTCAGTGTATGTTGGAGTAGTTTTAGGTGGAAGTGCTACTGTAATATTCCACCAGATTTACTTTTGTAGGATGTTACCAGCCGCAAACTGAATGCTGGCTTCATTTCGTGGCAGCTGGTATGCTATTTTGTTTTAGACAGTTGGTGTAGACAAAACCTCTGCATTTTCAACATCGTCATATGGTGGAATGTATCGTCTCCTGAAACACGGTGTGTGTATGTGTGTGCGTGTTAGTATTTATATTTATTTGCTTGTGTTTAAAATTGACCAATTATGGCTCACCATGTAGCACCATGGTGGATTAAGACTTGACCAAGATATCATTCCCAAATATTATGAGTGTAAAATGTAGTTGCCGTTTACAACCTCCAAAATATGTTTTCTTGGTATAAAGATGTCAACATTGAGCCAAAGTTCAGGAATTTGTTGGGACAGTTTAACTAATCAAAGTGGAGCTTTTGACCCATTCGCTTGAAATGAAGTTTTATGTTGGCGCTGTTGGATGTTTTTTGTTTTTTAATTTGATGTTGTGACACAGTTTGATGCTGCATAAATCGCTAAGTATCACATTTGGGAAATTTGCTTCCAGAGGTGGGCACTCCAGCAGAATGAACTGCCTGTCGATATTACAAACACGCAAGACAGTCTAGGCGTGTTTCTGTCAGTTGCCAGTGAAACAGGGGCATCCATTTAGTCCGTTTGAAGGAATGCCCACTAGTTTATCTTGACGAAATGACAGACTGACAATGATGGACGGCTGCCCAGGCCGCTAACAATGGACGGACCAGCAAAATTTTGTAAATTGCTCACGTAAATTTGCGAATGCCCATGACTCAGGAAGGTGTTGGCCATATTTGAGGAGCTTAATTAAAAAAAAAAAAAAAAAAGTCACGTCTGTGTTTTGGATGTTTCAAAACAATGCTGCAAACAATGTAGAAGCACAATAAAATTTAGCAGACAAGAAAGTTCAACTGATTTCCACAGTTGTTTGTCGTTGCTGCTGTGATTTAATGTTTTGGTTTCCCAAAAACAATCCAACAGATTAAATATATACACTTTGACTGGTTTCTCTCTTTTCCCTTCATTTGTTGGAGAAAAACAAGGTACAAAATAAATCCCAGAAATTAGCATACGTAGGTGGTTGTACTACATTCATTTTGTATTCACTTATAGATTATTTTACTGGTTCTTTTAACATATTATTTAGGTTGAATTATCTGACATGTTTCGGCGTGTACTTCCGCCTTCATCAGATGGTGACGATCGGAACAAACATTAGTTGTCCACTAGTTTGCTACCACAGAGGGATGTCTTTTTGTATCTGAAACTCTTCCGAAAGAGGTCAAAAACAACTGAGACCGCAAAACCTACCATTAATCGCAAACTGCCCCTGCCAGTCTAGAAAGTTCTGCTCTTCAGCTGTTGCTCGCAGGCTCCTCCCGCTGTTATTTGTACTCGTCCGTTAGTGAAATGAGTCCGTGTGGAAACGGCGGAAATCCTGTACATTAAAACAGTTAAAGATTCGTCCATTGTGTTATAGATGTCATTTTGTTAATATGTAACATGTACGTGTTTGTGCCAGATGATTAATTTCCTCTTTAATCACAAAAGAGTAAATGTAATTGAAATGGCATCATGGCTGGACCACCAAGCCACTATGAAATTAGCTTATTTGGAAAGATGTTAGACACATGAAAAATGAAATACTTAGTTGTGACTTGAGACAAAATACTGGTCGTACACTAATTTAACTCATAACATTTTTTTTTATCAATACCCCGTTATGACAGTGTGAAGGGACATGCACTATATAATGTTTAGTGAGTGATGAAAATAGACTACAAATGCGTACAATGTTTACATCAAGTAATATTTCACCATTTATTTCACACAGCGTAGTTAGAGAAACACTATAAGGAGGGACATGCTACAATGACAAGTTATGACCAAGGACAAAAAGAACGTAACTGGTGTGTGTACAAATGTTTTGCCACTTCTTACAAGACCTGCAAGTGACTAAGTGCACCAACAAACAAGCTGTCTTCACATTTCAGAAGCCCATTCAGAGACCCAGTCTATTAAAAACTGTTATAGCAAGTCAGTAGAGCAAGTTAGCTTGAGAACATATTGTGAAGTAGAACACACACATAGCATAGTTTGTTTTCTTCTTTAAGGTAGACCTGTCCAAACTGAGTAGGAAATGAAACCATACTATACCTTTCATTGCTCAATTGTAATAAACTAAATGGAGGGATACTTTTTAATATAATCCATTAACTTTTACATATGTTCAACGGTGATTGCGATGTTCGCCATGTCACCACAGTGAGTCGGCCGCATGAGGACCATTTCGCATTTCTTTGCACGCATTTCTAATTGCATTGTATATACACAGTAAGAGAGTGTCTTGTTTGTCAATCTCAAGAATTGACACATTGTCTGCTAGAAGGAAGCAGAGCAGAGGAGCTCAGTTTTGATCCTCCAACTCTGTCACCTGAGAAGAAAGACACAAAAAAGACATTGTTAGCTTGGATTGCTTTGATTGGTACATTGGATTCACCCTGAAGCCGGCCTCCCCTCACCACTTTAAGATCTGCCCGACTGACCGACTCCAAGTACCTGTAGTCATCGGGCGACATGGGCAGCAATTTCTCTTGTAGTCGGGCCGGATGTCTGCGGCGTGGAGACACGAGTCAGTGTCGAGTCAAGAGCTCAGTCATGCGACACACTCATCATTTGAAAAAAACCCACTTACACTTGTGAGACTGATATGAGCTCAGTCTTCATGTAGCCTCTCTTTTCTGTGTTGTCCACATCCATGGGCTCTGGAGCTGGAGGCCGGTCGAACCCAAATTGCGTACATTTAATAGTGTCCCCATTGAATGGGGGAAAAGAACAGAAGGCAGGTCTTACACTCCGAGGTTTTGTTGTAGTACTTCTTAAAGGCCACGTCTTTGGGGGTGTTGGGGTAGAGGAAGCGCAGCGGGTTGTCGGGGATGTCGTCGGTCGCCATCACCTTGTAAGTGCGGATGATGTCGGCCAGCGAAACGGCAGTCAGCTCTTTCTTTGTGTACGGCTCGACCGAGTGGAAGATGGGATTGCCTGAAAGGCAAAGTCATGCTGGAATCATCTGAACACACCCGAGTGAAGAGGAGCTTACCGTGTATGTCATGTTCGACCCATGTGAAGGTAATGGCGCCTTCTTTGCTGCTCTCGCTGAACCTGAGCAAGAAGGTCCCCGGGCACTTGTCGCTCAGCAGGGCCTTCTCGCGCTCCTTGCTTATGAAGCCCAGGATGAATCTGGACAGAACCCACCGCCCCCCCTCCCCATATTTCAACTTTGATCAAGAGAAGAGCGTGTGCAAGGACGCTCGAGATTCCACACAGGAACAACTCACCCGTCATTCCAGAGGAAAAGCAAGTGTCGCTTAATCAAATCCAGGATGCCTTCGATCCACAACCAGAAGGAAAAACCTTTCTCGTTGGCATTTTGAGGCTACACAAAAGCAATGTTTGTCTTAGTGGACACAAGCGCGTCACCTCACGGCACCGCGAGCGAAACCTCAGTCGGAAAGGAGGATTTGCATTTTGGCCATCGACGTGGCTCTGTGATTACTTCCGTGTCTCACCTTGCAGAACTTGTTCCAAGGAACCAGACCGTTTGGGTTCCTCTGTGCTTTGGGACCTGCAGAGAGTTGGAGATGCCAAGAAGAGGCTCATTTCCATGCTTTGGTGTGTGTGGGTGCAAGTTGCGGCGGTGGATCTGACCCAGCAGCTTGTCAGCCAGCATGTTGAGCTGCTCCTGATTCAGGCCTCGCTTGGTGACAGAGGAGAACTGCCAGCCCAGAACTTCGGACAACTCGGACCATTTGGCTGCCGGGGGTGACAGGAAGAACTGCAGGTTCTGGCAGGGGAGACCAAAAGGGACTTTCTTTGACTGCTCACACAGAGTGAGGGCTTTGGAATGAAATTTCAGCATGAACCTCAAGTCCAGAATAACGACATTTGACCTTCTCTAAACTTTGAAGTGTGGCTGCTCGCACAAGCTTCCATCTATGTGGCCAACCTCGAGTGTGGAGATGTGCTTACCTTGGGTTCACTGGTGAGCATGTTGTACCACAGGATGGAGGCCCAGCCGCTGGGGAGCTGGCACACGTTGGAGATCACCACCACAGGCAGCGACAGCGCCTGAGACGCAGACAAGGGGCAAATTGTTTGTTTCCTTTGGGCGGCGCAAGCAGTCCTCTACCACAATGCCCAGTCGCACCTCCAGCATGATCCTGGTTCCGGACTGACTGAGCTGCAGCTCCGACTCAAAGCTCAGCGAGTGAAGCTCCTTTGTGACGATCAATGGAGCCTAGACTCACCGACACGCCCGTGTCAAGAGTATTCCGCAGACTGACCCGAGTGGTAAAAACCACAGTGAACAATCCTTACCTCACTGGTTCGGTTTCCTGGAACTTTCTGTTCTTTTAATTGCTGTGGGGGAAGAGGGACAGTTTGAGTGGACATCCTACAAATAGTCCAAACAAACCGAAACCGACGCCGACATTCAATCGGTCGCATTGTTCCTTGTCAAAATGATGAGAAAAAGGAACTGGGAATATGAATTTCACCAGATTTAGTGTCTATTAACCCAGCCGGTGAATTCAAACAATACTTGCCAGATGTCTGAACTCTGCTGCCAGGCTGCCATTGGACTCCTCCATGTTTATGACTTTGGTGTTTGTTCCCAAGATGTTGAACCTGCGGAACCTAAAAGACAACACACATGGATCGCTCGCTGCCGCTCCGCACGAAAGGATGAAGGCGACTTGACTTGACGGCTGCGTTTCAAACACACTGACCCTTTCTTGTCTGTCACATCCCTAAAAAGGTCAAGACGGCACATGAGTGACAAGTTCAACAACAACAATGTATTGGCGTGGGAGCGTGAGATCGTACTTGTCGAAGACTGCCTTGACTTTGAGCAGGTAGTTGTACTCGGGCAACTTTACCAGGAACCTGAAGACACGTCGCAGAGTGAGAGAAAATGGAATATGGCCTAAACGCAGAACTTGCCGAATGTTTTATTCCTCCTTACCGTAGTTTGACCGTGAACTGAATGGCGGTTTTCAGCACCAGCGGCCTCTGTGGGTAGGTGGGCATGCAGGGCTGCCGCTCCACAACCAAAGCGCTGCTCACGGAAAAGAACCGCAAGACGCGTCAGCGCAACACATGGACAACTGACTGGCCGGCCGGGAGTGGATGGCAGACATTACTTGGAGAGGAGGTTCTTCAGCAGCTCCAGGCCTCGGGCCTCCAGTAAATCTTTCTTCAGGGTGATTGGGTCGTTTTCGTACGTGTACTTCTGCTCCAGCTCTTGCAGCTTCTTGAGATGCTGGTGAAACTGTTGGAGGGTCTCTGCTGCCGTAGTGAACCTGCAGGGGGACCACGAGTTGGCGGTGAGAAAATCTATCGGGTCGAGGTCCAAGTGTACGTGGGCGGCAGAGGCGCTCACCAGTTCTGCAGCTGATCCAGGCAGGCGTTGGGCGGGCCGCCGATGCAGGCAATCTGCTGCCGGCGCTTCCACTCGGGCAGCTCCTCGGAGATCAGGTCCGACACCAGCGCTTGAGTCACATTCAGGAGCTCCGTCAGCTGGACCATCACGTCCTGAGGACATAAAGGTTGCCGTGACTTAGTTGGCCCGTCATCTTCTCCTTTAGTACCTTTTGTATTTCATCATTTTTTTTTCTTCTGACAAGCCTTTGCCGGCACAAATCCAAGGATGAACCAACCTGTCGTTTTGTTTTCAGATCCATGAACATCTTCATGATGATCCTCTTCTCCTTCTCCACTTCCTTAGGCATCATGTCATGAAGTTCGTTCTCTGCGCAAACGCACAAGCTCTTAAAACACCTCCAATGGCGCCACACATACGCTGGCATCTTAGCCTCGTTGGCGGGTCTCACCTCGGTTCTTCAGAGTGTTGAACTTGAAGTCGTATTCATCCTGCTGATCTTCCAGGTTTTTGATGGTTTGATCTGCCAACTGAGACACCAATTTGGGAAGAATATTGGCAACATCCCCATAGTGGAACCTGAAGTATCAAGTGTGGTAAATGTGTCCACCTGAGCTCTTTCCTTCATCTCCTTCATTTTGCCGTCCAGCTTCTGCTTCTCCACCACCATGGCTGACACCATCCCTTCACCCTCCTGCCATTTTGACATTTGTCAATCCAAAGCCATCCGTTCAGTGGCTTTATTCCAAGTACAAGTGTAGTTTTACCATGGTGCTCTGTGCGCAGGCCAGGATCACACGCTCATCTTTGAGGTTCTTTGAAATGATCATGGCCATGTGCATCGGGTCGTCCTGGAATTTATCCTGGAAACAAAGCAGATCAGAGCGGAACAAATTAGCTTCATTGTCATTGTATTATATACAAGGTCAATTCAAGTGCCAGCCGGGGCTTTTGTGAAAGATAGAACATGAAAATGCTAAATGAAACAAAAATGATCCAACTAGTAGTATAGTACTAGGAAAACATTTGAATACTGAAAACAAAAAAAACTTGAGAAACAAAAAAAAAAAATGTTATGATAAAATGGTTTGCGTTTATTTTGTGTATATTCATGTTGTGTAGGCGGAGGCGACCTGCAGATTGCGCTTGATCTTGCGGCAAGTGTGTTGCTGCAGGAAGTTGTTCTCCTGAGAAAAGCGGCTGTGTTGGTCATCCAGCTGGGCCAGGAGTTCATGAAAGCGGACGACGGCTAATGATTCTTGGTCCATCACCAAGTCCCTAAAGATGTACACCAGATGCATTGATCACAACACAATAATATTAGACTCTAATATTTGTTCCAGGAAAATATATTTATTGCTTCGTTCCTCTGAGGTGCAGCTGTGTGTCCGGCATATGGGAATGCCAGATTTTATTTTATTTTTTTCAATCCGATTCCAGCCTGCATTTATTCCCAGCGTGCCATGCAACTTTGACTATATGAGCAACGGCAGTTAAGATTTGATGCTTGCAGTTCAGCCTCATTGGATTGACCTATTTGCAGGTTGTAAAAAAATATTTATTCATATTTTGGTTGGGCAATGCTGATTTTTGACAGTCATTGTTGGCGTATCACCAGTTGTCGATTTATTTAGATGATAAATTATATTGTCCCTATTCGAACAATATTGTAAATTGTTAAAAAAAAAAGTTATAACATAAATAAAAATACTTTAAAAATGAAGCAAGGTTGTGTATGATGACAACTCAATGTGATTGTGCAGCGCCTTCTGATTGGCAATTTTAGGCATACCGACATAGTGTACATATAATATGGACATGGCTGCAGTCACAACAACTGTTGTGTTCACAAGTTGTAACACAACAACACAAATGATATTTGTAAACCTGTCTATGGCGTTTTGCTTTTGTTTGTCAGCATTAACCGCTTGATGATTTCCGCTGTGCTTTGCGGTCAACTTTGCGCAGAATGTACACGGTCTGAGGACCCTCACCAGTCGATGCTCTCGATCCACTTGCTCAGGTACGCTCTGATGTCCATGGGGAATGAATCATCGTACAGCAGATCCACCTGCTCCAGATACTTGGAGTCCAGCATCTGAAGCTGGTTCCACTGAGCCATCTCCAACACAATGGGTAAATTCAATCAAAGCTTGAAGGTGTGTGTGTGTGTGTGTGTGTGTGCGTGCGTGTGCATGTGTGTGTGCGTGCGTGTGCATGTGCGTGCGTGCGTGTGTTTGCGTGTATGTATGTGTGTTTGTATATAGTGTATGTGTGTGTGTGTGTGTATATCAACTGAAGTACAGTATGTGTTCTAGTTACTTTATTTTGGGTGACAATCGTCAATTAGTCCTTATAGTAACTATTTAAATAACTACATTACGTGCAGTTGCTTGCTAGGTTTACAACAAAATACGTTTGTTTTATTAAGAGGCTCACTTGTATTACTTGACTAAGTACGCAAATGTACAACATTGCAAAGGAGGAGGATACCAAATATTGAAACTTACCGTCTATAAGGAGGTAGAACTAAGACTCAATAGAATGGGAAAAAGTAAACAGGAGCTTATTCTCGTCTGCTTCCTTCTCTGGCTTCTTGTTTCTTGCTCTGACAGCGATTTTGTTCAGTTTGCCTGTGTCACTGAAAGTAACCAATCACCGTCGAGATTGCACGACATAGGTACGCCCATTTTTTAGAACAACCAATCAAATTGTTGAAGAGCGGCTGTTCAGTCCTGCTGGATGTACCCCTTAATTTAAGACTACCGAGTTGAGCTATTGTGTCTCAAATAGCTTGGTACGGCACAAAACCAAACGTAAAAATGTGAATATTTTTTCTGTGTATTTTTTAGTGTTGTAATTATACTTAAAGTGTATTTATTTTTATTTAAAATGAAATAAAGACTCGTTGACAGGGGGAGTAACAGTTATTGGAATGGCCAGGGTGAAGATCACGTGTTTTCAGAGAAACCGAAAGGAACTACAAACCGAAACCTACGTTGTACACTTGTTTCGTTGACTTGTCGTGGGAGTTAGGGGCGCTATATATCTAAATCAGGGGTGTCAAACTCATTTTTTTCGTGGGCCGCATTGTAGTCATAGCTTCTTTCGGAGGGCCAATATGACTGTCAACCCAAATAAATGTATGAGCACCTCATATTATATACAGTAAAAGCTACAAAACAAACTGACAAATAACTCGTTTTCAATTCAGCCGAGTAAAAACTGGTCAAATATATTTAAATATATGTATATATATTATTAAAAGTGAAGACAATTTGCAATTCTAGTAATGACACGAATTTGATGCACAATTTGTCTTCGCAGGCCACATAAAATGATGTGGCAGGCCGTATCTGGCCCCCGGGCCTTGAGTTTGACACAGGATCTAAATTATAGTTTCTATGAATGCAATATTATTGCACAGCATACAAAGATTTGAGGAATGCAATGTGTTGCAGCGTTCTGTCGCTGAATAGACGCAGTAACGTTCACACAAAGTCTTATAAGATAACACAATTCCTAATTAAATGTTCCTTTCTGTTGTAGGTTTCCAAACGACTTAATATTTTTGCTTAAAGTAAATAAAATGCTTATGAAGACGTTTTGTTTTACCTTGAAATATGGTCTTGCTTCTAAAGTCTGAATTCTGAGGAAAAAGAAAGTCAGAATTTTAGCACCCCCTCCCCTTTTTTTTCTTCTTCACTGGCCCTAATCCTCTTCCGTATAGTTCAGAAGATTAATTAATTGATTAATTTACTGGTGTTACAGATTGTAATGTTTTTTTAAATTGTTAAAAGGAGTCATAATACTGAAAAGTCCCCATTAGATGCAATAACAATTTACACAAAGTGTTATAAGATAACACAATTCCTAATTAAATGTTCCTTTCTGTTGTAGGTTTCCAAACGACTTAATATTTTTGCTTAAAGTAAATAAAATTCTTATGAAGACGTTTTGTTTTATCTTGAAATATGGTCTTGCTTCTAAAGTCTGAATTCTGAGGAAAAAGAAAGTCAGAATCTTAGCACCCCCTCCCCTTTTTTTTCTTCTTCACTGGCCCTAATCCTCTTCCGTATAGTTCAGAAGATTAAATAATTGATTAATTTACTGGTGTTACAGATTGTAATGTTTTTTTAAGTTGTTAAAAGGAGTCATAATACTGAAAAGTCCCCATTAGATGCAATAACATTCACACAAAGTGTTATAAGATAACACAATTCCTAATTAAATGTTCCTTTCTGTTGTAGGTTTCCAAACGACTTAATATTTTTGCTTAAAGTAAATAAAATGCTTATGAATACGTTTTGTTTTACCTTGAAATATGGTCTTGCTTCTAAAGTCAGAATTCTGAGGAAAAAGAAAGTCAGAATCTTGGCACCTCCCTTTTTTTTCTTCTTCACTGGCCCTAATCCTCTTCTGTACGGTTCAGAAGATGAATTAACTAATTAATTAATTTACTGGTGTTACAGATTGTAAATTTTTTTAAATTGTTAAAAGGAGTCATAATACTGAAAAGTCTCCAAGGCCTACGTCGATGGTGCTTCAGTTGCGTGCAGTGACATTTTGAACATACTGTGTTGCTGCAGCTCAACATAACAGGATGTGAACTCAAGTTCAGGGCAATAATTAAGAGAAATGTCATTTGCGGACATGTTGTTCCAGCCGGGCGTTTAGGTCACAAATCCCCGTGAAGTACAACAACAGCCAGGACATCTGCTCTCAGCATCAACTCAAGACAAAACCTCCTGTGGAGATGAATTTATTTTTATTCTTATTTTTTTATCTCAGTTTAATTCCTGCAGGCTTGAGCCCAAAGTGGTGCATACAGGACATCACCTGGAATCGAATTAGATAAGAATGGTGCAATACCAATCACCGTTCTCCAGACCTTTTTTGTGTTTGGATGAATATGAAAACTATTGCTTGCTCAAGTATATCTATAAAGTAGTTACAAATTATACACAGCCTCCCTAAGTTTCTTGATAAATTAATGGCGTTTGATTCTTGGCATTTGTTTTGCAAGCAAGGAGGAAAGAGCACTCGGTTCATTGCTGTTGATCAAATAGAGGCACGTGCTTGACATCCTGCAGGCTTTTTTTTTAGGCCAAAACTCAAACCAGACAGAAAGCAGCAGGGCGGCCCACACATGTCACCTCTTTGTATCAAACCAAATACAGTGTTACCTTGACTTATGAGTTTACATTGTTTCATGACCATGCTCCTAGCTAATCATTGTTCCCCATTGTTCCAGTTCCCTCAAATAACACATTTTTTGTGTTCTAATTATGAAAAAAATTGTGTAGGCTATATAAAGAAATAAACCGGTTTCATTAAAGATAGCGTTTGCTATGGTACAACAATAACAACAACGCTTTATGTCTTAACATGTGGACGGCCGCGTACGACTGCAAGCGAAGTTACCCAAGTGACAGCTCTAATCGGGTCAAGTAAGTCGATAAGTTCGCTGATATGAGTTCATTGTTTGTTTTTAACCGCCCCCTCCATAAAAAAATACAACACCAGACACGTAATTTTTGGCCACATGCCATCCTCAACAAGTCACGCAGCATTGACGTGCTGCCATTTACGTACGTCAGTGAACTGAAGTGAGGTTACGTTCAATTCTTGCTAGCAACTCCAGCTTGAAGTGCATTTACTGGACGCCAAAAGTCACGGTGTGCCTTATTGAAGCTTACGTGAATTTGGCTTGATCATCATGAAAGCATGTCAGTCAGAATTTTGCTCTTTCTTGGGTCACTAGTTTGTTTTTACAAAATCGTGGCTAGCTCCTGAGCTATTAGAGCTAGCAGGCTAGCAACACAATCCAGATGGAGGGCAGATCCCAAGCTCTGTGTACCCTTTTTCAATTTTACTCGGTCAGATCTAGTTTCACAAACCCAAAAAAAAGTGTCCCCCCCCCCCCCCAACTAAAAAGACAAATCCTCATTAAGTCAAGGTAGCGCTATCCGATCATCCAACACAGTACTCTGCTGATGTTACAAATCGTTGAAGGTGCTTGAAATCCATCAGTGCATCAGGAGCAACCGCAGTGGTCCACCACCATAGACGGGATCTTTCCGTAGATGATCTGCTCCTTGCGGTTAAAGTAGAGCATGTTAATGGGCGACATCTTTGTGGGCGTGCAGCAGGGTCCCACCGTGCCGCGTGGGTTGGCCTTGTTGACCAGGTGCGCATGCGGGTATTGTTGCAGGTGCAAGAACTCGCACTCTCCCGAGCAGTAGTTAGCTCGATAGCGCTTGGGTGCGATGATCCAGTCCCAGCCGAACTCCTCAAAGTCCACAGTGAGCGGGTAGCGGCAGCAGCGCGTCTCCGCTGACTCTTCGTCGCAATTTAGACCCGAGTCACGGCGGGATCGCTTTGGACTGTCCAGGATTTTGACTTCAATGAAAGGTTGCTGGAAAGGAAATCGGTTGTGACATGTTATTCAAACTGTAGCTGCAAATACCTGCATTGGAGAAACTGATCGTTCTCTTAATTTTCCCAGAGCTTTATTTTCTATTGCTCCTATCGCCAATTGACTTTGAGACAGAGGGGGTACGCCCGGGACTCGTCGCTAGTTAGTCACAATTTGTACTCTTCAGCTAACCAAAGAGTCCTGTTTTTAGAATGCAGACGGAAGATCTACCCAATTCGAACCTGGCGTTCCTGACTGTGATGTCGATATGCTAATCACATCTGCATGCCGATATGGATTCTTCTCATATTGTTTAGCGGGCCGATTGGAATCCCTGAAACAAGAGGCTGGGTCAGTAAACGGTTTTATGCGGTGCCCTCACCAGGCCTTCCTCTCCAGGCTCTGCAGACGTGACTGCCAGGTCTTCTCCTTGAGGGTTGAAAGCATTGATGTCGATAGCGTAGTTGCTATCTGGCTGACGCAGCCACGCCTGCAGCAGAGACTTGATGTCCATGCTCTGCCAAGAACCAGCGCCAGCATCGGTGTCCACCTTTAGAGAGCGCACTCTGACCCGGGTGTTGTTTCCCTCCCTGTCGGGTTTCAGTCGTGAGATCTGCAGGAAGACGGTTGTGACCATATGGACTGGCCGCAGATGAACCCACAGCTGAGCGCTCAGAATGTTCTTTGTGTGGATCTTTGGACTGAGGCTGAACAGGCAATAGGACAGCCTTCCCGTTGCGATGGAGTCTGCTGGAGAACATTCACAGCAAGTGTTTAACTAAATATCAACAACTTCCACGTTCCTGTTATAGGCCAAAATACTTTTCTTATTATTTTGAGCCATGTCAATCGTGTGGCCAGTTTGAACAGTAACACTCCCCTTACTGTAAATCAGACTCTAGACTACCCCTCTAATTTGCAAGTCAATTTTTGATCCATGTGCCTTGGTAAATTTTCAACTTGTGCCACAAAATTTCTGGTTAGGAGCCATTGTGCTCCAAGCAGAAAAAAAAAAGTTAATTTGGATTTGTGTCAATACAGGCAAATTAATTTAAAAATGCTACTTGATTAAAGCATCCAAAACAATTTGATTGTAATATTTCTTGAAGATTAAATACCAATGCACGTCAAAGTTAAATACAACTAATCTACATTTGAACTACAGTGTGTAAGGAAATTAAAAAAAAAACTGTAGATAACAGCATTTAATCATCTAGCTATAAAGTTCTGTGCTTAAATAAACATTTTAATGTGATCGATTATATTTTATGTCGTAAATGGATTTTATCTCGTTTTAATTTGGTGATGTATTCTTTTCGTGTACCAGTAGAGGGAGCTGACGAACCACTTTGAAAAATCTGGTCTGGTTGCTCGCCATTAGCAGATAATTGCAGATTATAGGCAACCAGTTACTCACTCACGTTAGTTATTCTAAATTACAGTTACTCTAAGGACAATGAAGTCTTGAGTGAACCTAACATGCCTGAAAATTCAAATACACCACCAAATACAAGTTGCACTCACAGATGGTCTCATTGCTTTGTTAAGCCTAAAGTGAGACGTCCTCAATTTCTGCCCCCAATTTATAGTTTAAGAAATGAATGTGTTGGGTTAGTTACACTTGGTTGCCATGGTGATGATGGTCTCCGTAGTGGCGTGCTCCTCATCTTCCACCCGCGGGTCGTACTGATCCAAGAGCTGCGTAAGAGGCGGCGCTTTGGGCAGGAGTTGGCGGATCATATCCCGGCTAATGTTGGGTGCCTGCTCCAGCCGTAGGATGCTGAGGATCTGCGACTTGATGCTGTACAGCCTCATCTGCTTGCTGTGCTCGCGGAATTCGCAGGCTGAGCACGCTTCTATGCCTTCCGCCATCAGCCCGGAGGTCCGGTTCAACTCCCTGGAGGAGCCCGCAGATAGAATGGCAGCAGCCACACCGAGCAAGAGGAGCATCTTGGACACAAGTGCTTGGTGGGTTGACACTATATAATGAAATGCTGTCTCTGCCCTCAGCACTCTATGATTGGCTATTTGATCTCAAAGCAGATTTAAAGAGGTAGGACTGGGTACCCCCCCCCCCCCCCCCTTGTTAAATACCGTATGATGCCTGAGATACTTTTATAGAAATCATAGTTTCATACTTTTTTGTATTTTCAGCTGCAACTGGGGCCGTAGTCCAGGCAGAAGGAATTCTGTCCAAATTCCACCAAGTGTTTAGCTACTAGGGAGAAAAAACAAAAAGTTAGGAAAAGCTCAGTAGAAGTTTATTTTAAGGGTTGGTCTGGGGCGCTTTAAGTGGTGGCAGGTGTCTACTGATCCACGTTGAACTTGCGTTTGAATGTCATTGGTTAATTCATCACATCATCACTTCTAACTTTGGGTGCACACACTTCATCTCATTTGTTTCCTTTGACTTGCCCTCTAAATAAGAAATCATAGATATAGTATAATTATAGATTGCGGTGAATGTGAAATGATATATTTTGGTCTCTATAATTAAATGTCACTGAAACCTGGCATTTGAACTTTTCTACATCGATTGTACCCGACCTGATTGTCATAAATGTCCCAGGGACTTCCATTGCGACGTGAACACAAAACTTTTGGGCTCGGAAACTTTGTTATTGACAGTGGAGCGTGAACCACTAGAGGGCGCTACTAAGCTATCGAACAGGTTTGTTTGAGCTGCTTCTTGTGGTACTGCGTTTCCCGACCTTTATTGAACCAGTGTTAGGATCGAGTTAGGATTAGGTTTGGGTTAGCTATTTGATTGACAGGCGAACATCGGGACTGGGATGTTTTATTTTGCTGCAACTAATTAATAGCATATATGTGCAATAAACAAGTACAGTCATAAAGTCCTTGAAACAGCACAAGTCTAATGCTTAAATGGGACATAACTTCAAAAAAAGTGCTGTAAAATACAAAACAATATTAATTTTGGCCACCAGGGGGCAAAAATGGACAAAGATGCGTCCACGACACGCTACAGACGTAACAGAAGAAGAACGCCTGAAGCTGTTTCACGTGATTTAAATCGAGAATGTAAACAGAAACCAAAATAAGTAGCCTGACTGATACAAGATAAGATGTCAAACACAAAATGGAGGACAGACTTTGCGGAAACTCGGACTGGATGTCACAATTACCCGATGAGCTGCTTGACGTGTCGCTGTGGAATTTGGCCATCCCTGGTAAACAAAAATAAATAATCCCACCCCTATACACTAGAAAATACGGAAGTCCTATGCTTAATATTTATCTTACATATAATCGATCAATCTAATCTCGACGATATGTGCACGTTTCTCGTAGGGAGCCACGACAGCATGTCATTCTGTCTCGACATGTCCTCACCTGTCGTGGAATCAGAGTCGTGGCTCCTCAACGTGATGGACAGACTTGCTCCTTGCCTGATACGGCCCTGCGTGTTCCGCTGGGCCACCACGCAGGTACACCCCGATTTATTCTGTAAATTATCAGTTTTGTGTGGAGAGTAAAAGAGACATGACTTGCCTTCAGCTTCTTGTTTTGTCATTTGCCACATCTCCACAAGATCCTGAAAAGTAGATGTGATGTTTGGATCAGAGATGGTAGTAAGTTACTAGTCACGGTTAAAACCCTAACCCTAGTTTGAAACCCTAGTTTGAGATCCTAACCTTTTCCCAGTGTGCGTGTCGTGTCTTTATGATCTTCTTCCTCTCTGCCCACAGCAAGCCGACCTCAGTCGTCAGTGTGACCTCGGAATTCGCTTCTTGGACCTGCGGATTGCCAGGAAGCCAAAAGAGTGCAGCAAATTATTCTTTGCCCACGGTATCTATACATGGAAGACTGTCAAGGTACATGCACACATAAAAAGTCTGCACACTCCTGTTCAAATGCAAACTTTTTGGTGAAATGAAATTGTGAATGGGAGTGTCATTTTTTGGTCAAATGTGTGTGCGTGCATGTGTGTGTCGTCACCAGGAGGCTCTGGATGAGCTGGCCACCTGGCTGGATGCACATCCTAAAGAGGTCGTGATCGTTTGCTGTTCACATTTCAGTTGCCTGACCCCGAGTGACCACACAGAACTTGTAGAGTACATCATATCACGTTTTGGACCAAAGCTCTGCTCCCCACAGGTAAGTCTAGTCATTTACACACTGATCACCGTGAGAAAAGAAAAATCTTACAAATTCATGGCCAAGGGAGGTCAAAGGTTAATCGTAATGATGAAATCTTTTTTTAAATTCTGAAATCATGGACTTTTTGTGCAGGATCGTCCCACCTTGAGGTCCTGTTGGTCCAAATGTCAACAGGTGATCGTTTCCTATGACAACCAGGAAGTGCTCCAGCGTCATCCTGAGCTGTGGACCGAAATACCTTACTGGTATTAAACGGCAGACTTGTCTGCACGCCAGCCCAGCGCCTCCATGATGATGATGTAGACATTGTTTTTTTCTGTAGGTATGCTGACAGCACTGATCCAAAAAAGGTGATTTCCTACTTGGAGGCTCAGAAGCAAAAAGGAAGACCAGGTAGGTTGGATCTATCTGTGGAAAAAGCACACACAGTTGACCTTAATGCATCAGCCCACTCGACTCGTTTTGACTGTTGTCTGCTCTCCAGCTGGCTTTTACGTCAGCGGCTTGAACCTGACTGAAAATATTGCATTTGTCCTCCTCCATCCCTTCCGAAACATGAGGAGCATCACCACCAAGGCCTTGACTGCGCTCCTCAACTGGGTGGGAGAACAACGGCCAGGGCCCGAGGCGGAGGGCGTCAACATCATCTGCTGCGACTTTGTTGCCGTCACTCGGTTTTGCGATCGTGTCATAGGACTCAACTACAAAGGGCGGTGCTGACAGAGACAAAAAAAAGACTGTGAGACAATCAGCACTTGTCAGTGTGATCACCGTACACGTACTCAAGTTTGAATGTGCAGGCCATACAAGGAGAAGGAAGGCTTTTAGCTGCTGCAAGGTGACGTGTGTGTGTTATCAAGCAAGCTGTTAGTTGATGCCCGAGCTGAGATCTGTATATTACTTTTTAGAAAAAAAAAATGAACATGTACATATAGTTAGGCTTTCTTAATAAAAAACAAAAACAACCATGTATAGTAAGGCTATTTTTTTTATGAAAAATGACCATTTATGCTAAGGTGTTTTTTTTTTTTTTTTACAAAATAAAATAATATAACGTAAGGCTTCTTTAATAAATAAATAAGCCTTACAAATATGTATACATTTGCTAAATGTGTCATTAAAAAGCGAAAACGTGTTACCATCACATTAAACACAGAACGGATCACTGAAAGACTTTGATATGAAATTAAAAAGAAAATAAATACGATGAGAAAAGAAATTGGACTGAACACTGCCCAAGGTAGGATTTGACCAGTGCCTCACGAACATGATTCATCTGGACAGTCCGTCGTACCACCAAGTACATGCTGAAAATATTGAGAAGAAACAAAGTGTTACCATCACAATAGATGCCAGAAGTGAAAGCGATCATTCAAAGATAATTTATGAAAACCAACTTACTTTGGGTTAGGCTTAGGGGGTAGAGTTAAGGGTTAGTGTTAGTAGTTTGAGTTTCAAACTAGAGTTAGGGTTTCAAAGTCCGGTTTCAATGTCTCAATGGCTTCTGATTGTGTTTTTCCTATTCACGTCTGATTAGTATTCGGTATTGTGACAAACGACTGCCACATTTTGAGGAAAAAGAAATGTGACAATAACAGTGTTGATAACATTTTACTGGAGAATGATGAAACGCCAGAAGCTTTCATGTACAGTATGCACCGATGGCGGCAGACTTCACGGAAGGAAAACGATGCAATTAAAATATAAAAGGCACAGAAAGCTGTCAGACAACAACCTTTCGCAGAGTCATCAAATACGAAGCTGCATCCGTCAACAGACAAGTTTTCTCTTTTGCCGCAGTTTATTTTTGGACAGCCACAAATGTATCTTCTCCAAGCCCACCAGCTTATTTCTTCTTCTTCTCCTGCGTGCTGGTGAACCACTGGTCCAGCAGCTTCTTGCTGTAGTAGATCTGCCAGCCGTGCACCTGCACGGAAATGACGATCGCCAAGTACATAATCGTTACCGCCGCGAAGCCGAAGATGAAGCGGTAAGCTTTGCCGTGTCGGTACAGCTGCTGAGCCACGGGGAACATCTCCATGCTGCCGTAGATGAGCGGCGCTACCGAGAACAGCCCGGCGCTGATCATGGAGATGACCAAGTAGCTGATGTTGTTGCGGGGCAAAGCCATGAAGCTGAAGACGGTGGGGATAATGCTGAGGAGGTACGGGTACTCCCACTGATACGGTGAGGCGACGGTTTTGTGGGACACAAGACCCAGCTGGCTCACTGTCACCTAACACACAACGAAACACTTTAGAAGAAGCCCAGCGGTCACTCGGCAATGAGATTCTACCTGAGCTGCCATCAGCACCCACACCAGCAAGTGGACCATGTTGAGTTTCTTGATTTCGGACTTGAGGGCCACGCTGGAAGAACACATATTGAAACTTGAGTATTTATGTTACCGATATGATTGCAGATATGACTGACCTCATTTGGTAGTGTGAGGCCACTCGTTCCCTGTGTTCAAAGTCACTGCCGTCCGTGCCTGTCGCGCGCGGTCCCGCTCGGGAAGCCATGGCTCGCTTCTACTTGACAGACAATCCAAAAGTTAGACGGTTTTATGTTTGTGTTATTCCTCAAGTCTGGCATGAGTTTCACTTGACGAGATCATGCTAACATTTTGTGTGATCTAACATTGCTCGTTTTTTGTTCTGATGTGGAAATATAATTTCTTGAGTGCAATCATTTTCTGTAACAATGTGAAACAAAGTCATAATGCGACTCGACTTAATCCTCAAACTTTTTTCAATGTGGTAGCAACTTGCTTCCATAGTAAAGCTTGCGTTGAACTACAATGCAAAGCAAAACAGTGTTTTTATTTAAGGAATTCTCATAAGAGCATTGCGTATTCAAAGCCGCCTGCAGACAGAGAAAGCTGCTTGAGAGGCCAGTTGAATTATTTTGAAGGCGTTTGACCGTTTAGAGGTCAGATCAGTTCTTCATCAACACTACACGTGTGGTCTTATCCCGTTCCACTCCTCCACTTTCGGGTTGACTGCACTCCGTGCGATGAATGGCTAAAAATCCATTGCCAAGCAGGTTTAATTCTAAGGCTGTCCAGGAGTTATTAATTTGGGTTTTGTCTTGCAACAGCTTGCAAAAGGCATCGTCAACAGCGACCAACTAGCACTTAGCTAGCACATGGCAATATTTATGTGCGATGAATATAATACAAACATTTATTTTAAGTTAAAACTACGTAATTGCACTTACGTGTTCGTCGATTCCGCTAACTATGGGAAGATTGTGCACACCGACGGCTCCAGTGTACGGAAGAGGAAAGCGGTCAACGTCGCCAACTGATTGGTCAACAAACTTCTTCGTTATTGTTTTAACGGCGGTTGCAAACTATAATTGCACACTACCGCCACCTATTGCTTTGGAATGTTTACTGCGTTGACGTTGTACACTAAGCGGCAAGCACTACCTAAAACTAACAAAACAAAACAAGTATAAATGCAAAAGTAAACACCAGACAGAGTTTTTTTTCTACTCCTGAAAGGTATGTTTAATATTTTATGCCATTGTAGCATCATACACAGTTTGAACAATAACACTGATTAAATATAGAAGGGGAACGCCGGCCCAAATTATACTTCAATTAAAATTATTAGTATTGCACACAAAATTTCTCTATGACATACCGAGCTGTAAGATGAATGTGAATTTTTTTACTTGATAGCTAAATACAACTAAACTGTACTACATGTGGATGAAAAAAAAAGTTTGAACAGTGCTTCTTTTGTCATGTGACATTGACAATTATTGAACTAATCAGTTCATTTACATTCATCATTTTACAAATTAAGAAAAGAAAAAAGAGCTCCAATTTTCAAATTCAAATATATTTTTAAATATATATTTTTTGCCTTTAATTTTTAGCAGGAATTTAACACCAGGCAGCATTTGTCCTGCAAACAAAATGTTTGTATGCAAAGAAAAACAATGAGTCTGAAGGCCGATTGTCATTTCATCCATCTTCTCAGTCTTCTCAAAATCCTCAAATAAAACATTCACCACAGTGAAGATCCTTTTTGGACTAGTAACTATGCAATTAGCACATCAAAAGACACTCTGCTCATGTGTAAATACAGATGTCATGATTTCTACAAAATATTAGTCAAAGATAGTGACGATGTTCCCAAAGCAGATCCAAACAGGTTCACTTCATTTGCCGCTTGTCATGATATCTTTAAATACAAGTGCTTTCAATTAGATTGGGTGCAATAAGTATCCAGAAAAAATGGCGTGGACGTACTGACTGGCGTAAAGTCCTGCTGCCTGCTCAGACGGCAGCTGCAAGTGCACGATGTCAGCCTGCTGTAACGGGAGCACGGCGCTACCGGATGCCTGGTCCAGCAAGCCCTTGACGCATTCATCGTAAGTGTACAGCATTGGCTCGTTGTTCTTCATCAGTGCCACCCACACGTTACTCCCTTTGCAGTGGACGTGGTAAGAAAAATAGTAAACCCCTGGTACACTGCATGTAAACACACCAGTTTGAGGATTGTAGTCCTGGTTGCCATTCTGTAGGATTTTGTCAAAGATCACGGGAGAACCAACGGATGGAAATGGATTTGTGAGCTTTGCTGTGAAAGCTGGCATCTCCAAGGCATTTCCACCAGTGTTGCCACTATAGCTTGCCTTTTTGTACGCTTGTTTTTGACCGCTGTATGGACCCGACACTGCAAGGGTTTGGCTGAGGTCAGGATATGTTGCAGGGAGTCCTGGAGGACCAGGGGGTCCAGGTTGCCCTGGTTGTCCAGGAAGTCCCTGAGGTCCAATAGGGCCAGTGTTACCCTTAGGACCAATTTGACCCACCGGTCCAGGTGTTCCCTCACCAGGATAGCCTGGTAAACCAGAAGGGCCTGTTTCCCCCTTTAGACCAGGCATTCCTGGAGGTCCTATTGGGCCACCTGGTCCTGAAAGTCCTGGGATCCCCTGTGGTCCGTGACGGCCTTTATCACCAGGTTGGCCTACTGCTCCTCTTGGCCCAGGTAATCCTGCTGTACCGGGGGCACCATTTAAACCCCTGTTACCTGGTTCCCCTTTTGGGCCCACGGGTCCTTGAAATCCTCTCGGTCCAGGTTGTCCGACCTCGCCCATGAAGCCTGACTGTCCCGGAAGGCCTGGTAACCCTGAATCCCCTTTCAATCCAGGATTTCCTTTCGGCCCAAGGTCACCATCATCGCCCTTTTGCCCTGGGAAGCCAATGCTGCCTGGTGGCCCCATTGGGCCTGGCTGACCAGGTCTGCCACTAGAACCTGTCTGACCAATAACACCTGGAAGGCCTGCATGACCCTTTTCTCCTTTTAGACCTGTTGATCCAGGAACACCGCTGTGTCCTTTGTGACCCATGGGTCCTGGAAAGCCTTGTTTGCCATAACCAGGCAAACCTGGACTTCCTGGTAATCCTGGAGAGCCTTGTGCACCTTTGCTTCCAGGAAGCCCAGGTTGACCAGGAAAGCCATCTTTCCCTGCTTTTCCAATTCCAGATGAGCCCGGTGGACCCGGTTGGCCTTTGTCACCGGGTGGTCCTGCTGGTCCCGGCTGTCCACGAGCACCAACTTTTCCTGGCATTCCCGGATGCCCGGGTTGACCATTCACACCAGGTTTGCCAATCCCAGGCATCCCAACATGTCCAGGTGGACCCGGTGGTCCACTAGGTCCTTTCAACCCAGGCAACCCAGGTATGCCAATTCCTTTTTCTCCTTTGAGGCCTGGATGACCAGAAAGCCCAGGAGGACCTCTTTGACCCGGCTCACCTTGAACACCCACCTGTCCTGGCAGACCTTGACCTCCGACCTTCGCAATTCCAGGGAGGCCAGGTGGACCCGGACGTCCTTGAGGACCAGGAAGTCCATTTGGGCCCTCACGACCTTTAGGTCCTGATTCACCTTGTGGCCCAGGAAATCCAGGTCCTCCTGGTTTTCCAGGCAATCCTGGCAGTCCTGGTTTGCCTATTCCCGGATACCCTTGAGGACCAGTGGGACCTGGTTTTCCTGGTATTCCTTGCAATCCCTGTCCTGGTAGCCCTGGTGGTCCCTGAGGTCCCGGTGGGCCTTGAATGCCAGGAGGTCCTTCTCCACTAGAAACATGGGGAGGTGGACCTTTGGCTCCTCTGAATGTTTGCCCTTAAAAACAAAGACAATTTGGTCATGAGAGGTGAGAATTCAATCCAGATGAAGAATCAGTCCTCAGATCTTTAGTGATTTCATTTGAAAATAGAGAGACCTTTGCTTTCCGTCAATAGCCGCTCTTTGCCCAACTCAAATGGAAGCTGAGGGAGCTCCATACCGTACTGACCCAGTAACGGCATCTCGTTTCCTGAGAAGGGCTGTTGTGGATGGCCATCGTTGTACTGTGGTTGCGGCTGGTATTGTTGCGATGATGTTTTGCTTCTGGAGAATGCGCCACCGTGGGCCAGATGGACCACAGCGATGAGTATGTGGATGGGATGGAGGACTGCAGGAACCATATTCTACTGTGGAGAAGAAAAAAATAAAATACAACCAGGAAGTGCATCAGTTTTGCTACATCATAGCAAAATAGATTAAACATATTTTTCATGGCAGAGTGACAGAAAAAAATAAAAATGGCATTGCTCAATTAACAAATCAAAAGTTTGAATCTTCTAGCTACAAGTGCCACGTTTGCTTACTTTCAGAGTTCTCCTTGCCGAGTAAACGTCTTTGTCCACTGCCTGGCCCGCCTTACATTAGGTTGCTTCTCGGACTCGTTTCCAAGGCATGAGTGGGGAGGTGGCCATGTAGAGACGACGCCGGTCTGGTCTCGGCTCTGTCTAAAAAAATGAATTACAGGTAAGTTCAAGATCAAATAGTTTCTTCTTCACCTTGTAGTGACGTATGATTGTCACAAGCGTTTCTTTAACCGATTCCCAATGTAAAGATCCAGGACCATGGACAGAACCCCACAAGTTTTACATCATCTTAGCATCCTGTTATGGTCCAGGAAAAGCAGCAGGGTAACTAAATGAAGCATGGTGAGCAGTGATGGGAAGCCACATTCTAGGCCAAGCGTTGGCTTTGACGCAAAAAAAAAAAAAAAAAAAAGGATCTCATACATTGCAAGACTTAATAGGTTATTCCTCATTCTGTAGGAATCATCCTGGTCCGATATGGGAAGTATTCAATCAGTGGAGAAATAATCTGTTCTGCAAATATTAAAGTCATATTTTAACATCCACAAAATAAATCTACTTCCTTATCACATTCAAAAGTTCTTTTGAATTTAGAAGTCTCGGTATAATTTGAAAAGTGTTTATGTTTATTGTACAAAAAGCTGTTCAATGAATATTTCTGTTGTTGGAATGATTCAAAATGCAAATTTGAAAAATTGTCCCTTTTTTTTATTATTTGTTTGTAAAATTATTTTTGAAGGTTGTTAATAATGAATTGTTTGTTGTTTTTGTTTGTTTGTTTTTCTCACATTTAGATGCTGGTAGCTTGAATACATTTTATTTGTAAAGAAAAACAACTACAAAATGGCCAGGCTTAAATAAGCTTTTGCCAGCACCATATTTTGTCACCGCTCATTAAATCGCTGATAATTGTTGAATATATTACTGTGTGGTAATGGGGGGAAAAAATAATTCTACTAGTATCAATAACTACAATAACAAACTTAAAAAACTTTTGGAAGTTAGTAGTTGTGGTCCATCTGGCACATCATCGTTCAACAATCAACACATTTGAGAACTAGACCAGCCTCTTTCAGTGGAATGTTAAAAACAATGTGAAGAGCTTTGAAATATTTCTGGACCCTAAACTCAGGTTGGATCTGACCTCCAAGAATGCATCAATCCGAACCGACTGGATCAAGCGAGCTCATTCGTCAAGGTGAATACACACCAGAGACCGTCCAGAATAAATGAGTCAGCTTCTCTTATTTCCTTGCATGATGTTGAGGATCTGGCACAAAAAAAAAAAACCTTACAGATGCCTTTTGAAGCCCTACCTGATGCTTCCAGATGGTCTACTTTAAGAGTCTTTGAAGCACAATGTGCTCGGAGCCCAGACTATGTTTGACATGCAACACTCAGCTGATCAGCGAAGAACCGAGGCCAAGACATCTGGGAAAGACACCTGTGTGTATTTGTGCCTCCAATACACAATGTAACACACACACACACGCACACGCAACGTGTCTGACGAATGTCCACGTCACCTTCCGTCTCGCCTCAGTTTTTATTTCCGACAAATGTCAACAACTGGATTGATTTCCCTGCACGCTTCGCAGCCATAATTTCTCGGCAGAACCTTGTGCGCTTGCTTTGGCTCCTATTTACGTTGGCTCCCAAAAGCACTCGGCCCCGTTTTATGGATTGGATGGGCCAATAATAACATGCGATCACTATGGGAAATTCTCAAATTTACAGCTGCAATAGTTTAATTCTAGATCGTGATATTAATATTAGTGGGCGATACAGAGGAGACATTGTTGAGAACTACCGTAATTTCCGGACTATAAGCCGCGACTTTTCCCCAAAATTTTGAACCCTGCGGCTTATAGTCAGGTGCGGCTTATATAAAATTGTTTTGGTGATTTTTGCGATCTTTTATACACTCGTAAAAAGGCTGTGGACCACTGTTGTACGGTATCTTGAAGAAAAAAACAAACAAAAATACTATTTTGAAACACTACTATGGCTGCTGCTTATCTGGCTGTGTTGCTTGTGACTATTATGAGCTTTAGTAGGAATGCACACTAGGTGACCTGCGTCAAAGGGCTCTAAACCCTTTCTCTTAGAGATTACACAAAGCAGTGGCGCTGTTTGGACCATCTGCATTGTATTAAAACCCAATCAATCAGCATTTAAATTCAATTCTTCTGACATTTTGCTCACCAAAAACAAGTTGTAATGAATGTGAACTTTTAATGTATTTTATTCAGAAGGTTACTTTGAACCCTGAGGCTTAAATGGCGGCGAGGCGTATTTATGGATTTTTACGGCTTTCTGTGTACTGTCTTTCTTTGTAAAAAACTCATGTGCACGTGCGGCTTATAGTCCGGTGCGGCTTATGTAAGAAAAAAAACTAAAATATCCCTGAATTTTAGCTGGTGCGGCTTATAGTCCGGTGCGGCTTATAGTCCGGAAATTACGGTAATTGTTTTCCCAACATTGCAGACTTCAATACATTTAATAACCAGCATTTCTGGTGCATATGATATATTTTATTTTACATATTATATTAATACGGCTTGCTCCTGTTGATTCAGATGGGACACTTTTATTATTATTCATTTTAATTACACTGTATTGCAATTTGTATGATTTCTATAATAGTGATGTGATTGTGGTGATATTAAAAGGTCGACTGAGTCAGGCCCACATATGTAAGACCCAGAATATGAGGCCAAATGTTGTTCCAATAAAATACTACGAGCTCAACTATAAGAACCCAACCGGCTTCTATCTGCAAAGCTGAGATAATTACCAAAGCGTATTTTCCAACCCAACTTGCAAGAGAGGAGCATGTCTATGACTCAACAAAAAAGCAGGCAGCAGTGTGGTGGGATCAAGAAACACATTCCCTCCGAGCTACATCAACTCTTCCTGTCCAGGAGGCAGAAGGGAGCCAGCCAACCGAATGTGGGGCACAGGACAAAGACATTAACAATAACAAGGCAGCAAAATAGAAAAGTCTGGGCCTGCTCAGGGAAGCGTCTGGTCCTCCCCTCCTTTGCAACCGTCAATGACAAGATCCAACAATAACACAAGGGCTGCCAATCTCCAGCATGTCAAGATGACGTGTTGCCTGTCACGTCTTTTTCTTACAAAAGCACGTCCCTAATCAAATTAAACACAGAAAAAAAAGCATCAGGACCAACCCATGTCAAGTTTGGCAGGTGCGCAGACAGAAATCGGGACAGACAAACACACGCGTCGCTGAGTTTCAGTTTGGCAGCTTTCATGCCCTGCATGATGATCACTTCACATTCTGGATGCACAAAAAAAATCTTCCACTGCTGACAAAACAATGCAGATTTGCGGCGAGGAAGACTCAGAGTCTTTTATTATCGGCAAGGAGATAATGCAAAAAGAGTGAGGCTGAAGCCAAACATGCCAGAAACACACAAAACTTTGCAACAACTTACCTGCACGTAAGTTGCTGCCCGATTGCAGAGTGGATGGGTGTTGCACAAAACTTTGATCGTGGTGAGGCTTTTATGTGCAGGAGGGAGGAGCTGCGGAAGCAGAGGACGGAGCCCAAATACTGTACAAAAAATATCCACAGGATCTGCTTGAGAACGTGCAGTCAGACAACGGAACGTTTGCTGGAACATACTTCGGTCGGCCTCAATACTATCAAGTTGCTATTAAATTGTTAATCTCCATCTGATATAAAAGATAATTTTGTGACTCGATACGACAATATCCGGAGCCAAATATTTTATCATCACTATGACGCATTTCAATGAGACAACAATACAACTACCAGTAAGCCATAAAACAAAAAACATAAACTGCATAATTTCTACCAACTGTGAGATTGTGACTGAGTCTTTGAACTTTTGCTCAACTTCTTGCTTATTTCAATGTGCCATTTCCCACGACGAACAGATGGTTCACATTAAAGTAATCATTTTATGTGCTGCTTTAAAAAAAAAAAAAATCACTTTAGCCGCTCCAGGACAAAAAACATATGCCGATTTAAAGTCGTTGTCACAGAAAACAGTTGCGGCATAGAGCTGAAACAGATTATTATTTCCCTGCATCAATCACGTTCACGACCGTGCACACCGCAGAGAGGAAACAGTCGGCAAGAAAATCGTGACGTCACAGCTATACAGTACGTACCAACGCAAATATATTCTTTCGCAAGGCCCAATATTCTTTAGTCTCCACTTTTTAAAGCATGAAACCTGTTAAGTGGGATTTTTTTACTTCCAAACCACGTGGTGCAAAAGATGCTGCCCCTTTTTTTTTTTTTTTTTTTTTTTTTTACTGTGCATGACATTGAAACGTTCCAAGGGCAAAATTGGGACGGATTACTGGAAATCACTTTCCACATCTCCAAAATCCACACACCCTTGAGCAAGGCACGAAAGCCTCACATTGACATCTCTCCTTGGAGTATAACCTGAATTTCCCCTTATGGGAAAAATTAAAGTATTAATTTTTCTGGCTGTTACATTAAGGAAGAAAAGGAAACGATGACGTCACAGACATTTCAGCTGGTTGAAAGAAAACATGTGGAGGAATTTAGTTACAAGGTCAGTGAGGAAATCATCAGATAGAGTTTCCCAGTCATTACATCGTCTCACTGCTCTTTTGTCTGCATCTTAATCTCTTCACATCTACCACAAATATACGTACCAATCAAAAGAAAATAGAAAGTGCATCCAGGACAGACCACTGGAAAAGAACCTGAACTGAAATCACTGAAAATCTTTCCAATTTCTGCATTGAGTGGAATTTTTCCAATGTGTCAAGAATCAAAGTCGACTATTGTGTCCCGCTCAACTACCCCCCCCCCTTTTTTTTAATAAACTTGACGGCATCAAGTGGGAAAGCATCTAAATGTGTGTTCTTGGATTGTAGCTACAGTGTGGATGATTTGTTAGCTGCTTTCCAAAGCAAACAACAAGCTAACTCCAGCAGACTTCATCATAAGAGAAACAAGGAAGGACGCCTCACACTGCACTTTCTAATTAAAAAGTGTTTTGGGGTAATGTGAGCCTCGAGACGTTTACTTTGGAGCAAATATGGCTCAACACGTGTTGTAGCTACAGTGGCTATCAAAAGTCCACACACCCCTGTTCAAATGCCAGGTTTTTGTGGTATGGGGGGAAAAAAAGATAAATCAAAATCTCTCTCTGCCAAAATTATTTAGAGTTAAATTAATCCATAATTTAATTTAAATATTTTAACCTATGTTGAGGGTTTAAGGACTTCCGCAAAAAAAAAAAAAAAAAAAGACTGATTTACAAAATGCAAGGCTGACAGGAAATTGAGGGTCAGGGGCTCCCTGGGCTCTGCTTGTCCTGCTTTGATAAACCAAAAGTGCTCTCTCTTCGTTTGCCAGCAGAGCCCGTTTTTACTGGCCTGCCTCGGTGGAGACACACACATGCAGATTCCATGCAGGCGGTGTTGACAGAGCAAAAAAGTGAGCACCCGTGATGCGGGATGCTTGGACTCGACAGAGGCCAATCAGCACAGTGGTTAGGTCAGAAAGGGGAACTACTTAAGGATCATTACTCTTAATAACAGGACAAAGAAGGCATTTTCTGCATTTGTGGACGTGCGGCTTACAAACAGAAAAAAAAATGTAGTTGAGGCTCAAGGTTAAATATCAGCCCGACAGACGGCAGTTACTGAAAGCGTAATAATGCTCGCCGCGGCCAAGTTAACTCAACTGGACAGTTTTAGCAAATTACAATCGGCGACTGATCTTTGCACAAATTGCAAGTCAACAGAACCTTGGCATTCTCACCTATAAACAAAGTTTTGAGTCTATATGTTTTGACTGAAGGAAACAAAAAGATAATACGTTGGCATTGCGGAGCTACTGTAGGATTTTTTTTTCCCGTGGGGGATTCAATGATATCTCAGTGGGTCTGCAAAACAATGATAAAAAAATATTTCAGGTGGTGCGCACCAGTAGCACCCGTGCACTCCACACGCTTCGCTTTTTACCCGCATGCAACTCACTATTTCCTTTCCGGAAATCTACAGAATTGTTTGTCATCATCTTTCAGGATTTCACTGTTTAAAAACGCAATAATAATCAATCTGTGCAAAAGATGAGACGTGGCTCCCACTTAATTAAAGCACATTTTTATTTATTTATTTGGAGGCCTAAAATATATTACTAAAACTTGAAGTAAAAACATTTAAAGTGGCTGTGTCCTGTCACTTCCTATTGGCAATCCTCTTGGAGCGTCTTAGCACAATATTTGCTTGTTCCTCCTTTTTTTCCTCCTTAAGTCGCCTTCCCGCCGGCCGACCACGCTTCACCTCATCCGCCTGTTTGACACTTTGCACTGGCGATGTCGCCGCCGCCGCTTCCTGTGTGACGGCCTTCGGTCTCCCTCGGGCGCCTCGCTTAGGTTTCAACTCATCTGCCGGCGTCTGCTGTCCTGCGGCTCCTTTGGGAATCTTCTTCGCTTTGGACTTTGAGGGGTCGTTTGAACCTTTGCCTGCTGCTTTCCTGCTGGTCGGCAGATTTGTCTTTGGCGCTGTGGGGGTCACAACCTCTTGTCTGTCCATCTAGTCAAATATTTAACAGTGTTAAGACCTATTGTGAAATTCCCACGATGTAGCCGAACTCTTGCCTCTATTTGAGCCAGTTTAGATTTGAGGTCTGCTAAATCTCTCATCAGCTGCTGAATGGTGGTCTAAAACCCAAGAGAAGCGTTGCAATTGAAATGTTTTCATTTATTGCGGTTGTGGTCCTCACCTTGTAACCAACAAGTTGCTCCGCCAGATGTTCTCTCTCATTTGTGTCCTCCTTTCTCCTTAGATGCACATATGTTAAAAATTTAAGGATGGGATTTTGTCAAAATGACGTCATAGGACACGCAAAGTGCAAATATATACCAACTGGTCTCCTGCTGACTGACTGCTTGCTTCTTCCCCTTCTTCTTGCTCGGTGCTCGGTCCACATCTTCCTTGCTCACAATGGCCAGCAGTGAGACGGCCTTTAGCTCCAACACTTTGACCGATGAGTACAAGGATCCAAGTACCTTCTTGTGATGTGCCACCAGCTCAGGGTAGGATGAAGACTGACAGGCACAAAACATTTAGAAGTGGTAAATTAACAGTGATAAAGACACTACACCTTTATATAAAATTTAAAAAAAAAAGGAAAAAAAGGGAGAATACGAATTGAGGAAAGCATAAAGTTACAAAAGTAAATGAATCGTGCCATTCAGATTAAATAAACATCATTCGAAATAATTGTTTTTTTTTAATATACCAGATTACTTCATTTAATATTTGGACAAAGGAGCAATTTCAAGTAATATTTTCAGTTTCCAAAAGAGATTAAATTATTGACTGCACCCCATTGGTAAAAAATTAATGAGACCTTTATTTTGAAAAGCTCTCCTGACCACAGGAAAACTAAATTTTTCAATTTAAGGGTAAGCGCCCTCTACTCATTATAGAAAAGTAATGTTAAAAAAAATAGCGAGGCTGTAAAAACAACAAAAATCTTTTTTTAGGTGACTTTCCAACATGTCCATTGAGCAACAAACTGAAATTTGAAGCATTAAAAATAAAAAAAAAGTTGTCTACAATAATAGACATATTTATACTAACGACGAGAACTAGTTTCAGTAGAAGAAACAAAATTTTACGTATTCAAAAGCTGAAGTTTAACAAAAAAGTCTAACAAGTTTTTTTTTTTTTTGAACTAAGTCATTCAGACTTGTCGGTGTGAGAAAGTAAAGCTAAGGAGCGCTCTCAGCTCACCTTCTGAAGTTCAGCTTGCACGTTGTCCCCGGGGTACAACATGGACTCCAAGACCAGCTCCGTTTGCAGCATGTTTCGCAACTCCACCAGCTCTCCCTGAAGAGCAAGTTACTAAATTGCCTTCTCAACTTACGCATGTGAATCACTTCAATTCAAATCCAACCTCGAGCTGCTTTATTTGCTTCTCCACCTGCATCTTCATCATGAAGTCCTGGTCACTTGCTGTTAACTGATAGTCTTTCATGCCGTTCACCAAGGAATCAGAGAAAGCTCCTAAAACTTGCAAAAACGCAAACTTATAACTAAAATGCATCCTATAATCCGATCTGTCCGTTTGTTTGTCCTCGGTTCAATAACGTTTTAGGTTTTGCAGCATAATTGAAAAAGCCAAACCTGGTTTTGTGTCGTTAACCTGAAAGACGTCTAGGTCAGGGTGCTCGCTGCTGCCCCCCTTTGGATGACAGTCGCAGGTCTTGGTTAAAGGAACCACTTGGACTGCAAACGAATCAACCAAGTCAAACAACAGACTCACCTCTGGGTCCTGTTTGAATTCCACAATGTGACTTTTCTCATCTTCATTGTGAAATTCCAAGCGTTGCTTCACTTGGAAAGGAGGCGGCGTCCTAGGCAGTTGTCGGCCGGTTGGGATGTAGTGCAAACTCCCTTTCAGCTTCTTCAAACTATTTCCAGCCATGTGGAATGCGCGAGGTACCAAATCACTTTGGAACTCCTGCTAAAACGGTTGGCCTCTTTCCCTGCTGCTTTAACCACGCGATTGGGTTCACCTGAGGGCGCAGTACTCTCATCTGACCACTAGAAGGCAGCAGAGTTCTGCAATTTGATGGTGCATTCTGATTGGGCCTTTTGCGTGCGTTCTGGACGATGGCGCACAGGCTAATAACGCCCACTGCGGAATAGCCCCCCCCCCCCCCCCTTTTTTTTTTTTGGAATACCCCTTTTCAAGTTACGTCGAGTTGAAAATACACAAGCAAAATGGGGGAGCGAGCTTTATTACCAGCAAGACATTCCTATCATGGCCTCGTTGAAGAGAATTTTTTGATGTCCGTTCCAAGAATGCTGCAGTGCTCGGCAGAGAAGCAGATTCAGTGACAGGCTGCTGTCATTGCCCGGCCCTGCTGATAGATTGAAAAAACGTCCCTCTCGCTTGTGCCATGTGGCGTTTTAATTCCACCGCTATCATATTCATTCCCTCTACTTTATACTGTAGTAGCAACAACTTGCACATACATCTACACAACTAATCTGATTGTGTGCTAAGCAAACTTTTCATAGACTATTTAGGATCTCCTAAAACCTTCTAGAATTTCTTTTCAAATTTTGTTCATTCTCAGCTCCTTTCAATCTGTTGGTTTTCCACTTGTTTAAAGTATCGAGGTAAATACTTGAACTTTGAACTTTGGTTTTGGCAGCAGAATCACAGATATCCACTATACAAGGCAGGTGGGCATGTGGCCGAACGGAAAGCCAACTATCTTTAACCTGCTCGTGTCACACTGCCAGTCCCGCATGTTTTCTGGCACTCCAGGAACTTGAAAGGCGAGCGCTGCGTCGTAAATACTTCTGTTTTTAAACTCCTTGCTCCCATGATGCCGTAGACGAGAGAAAGAGAGAGAAAAGGGTCACGCGTTGCTGCTGTGTAAAATTTGCTTTGGGAACAAATTGGAGCTCAGGTTCGAGCGTGTAGTAGTATCTCCGGTTATTGGACTTGCAAACACAAACATCACCGACGCTCTTTAGTGTCCTAAAAAGCCCTTCGCTTCCTTTGTTGCACCGTGTGCTGTATTGAGCGGGAAGCTCATAAAGGGATGGAGACATGCTCAGACTTTTAGCTCCATGGCAGACAGGGGGAGGGCTGAGAAGCTCATTTATTCAAATTAAAATCTGAATGTGATGGATTGACAACCTCCACAGTGGCAGGTTTGAATGACTATGGACCAGAAGGCCTCACTTCATGATCGTGAAGTACCTTGAGAAGCTGAAGGTGGCGCCGCTCACAAACTACGACATGGACTTTTGTCAGTATGCCTACAAGAAGAAGCACTCCACTGATGATGTCATCACAGCCCACACCCACTTGCAAATTCCTACACCTGTCTGCTCTTTCGGGATTTCTCCTCTACCAGCATGCCACAGAATCTGGTGCAAAAGATGAACATTTTTGGCCTGAGTCCATCATTGGGAAACTGGGTCTGAAAGATATAATAATAATAATTAATAATAATAATAATCAGTTGATAAAGATATAGAATTTAATTTCACTGTATTTTCTACACCCCTGTGATCGACACGTCACAATGTTAAAACACTAATAAACACAAGCTCCTCTATACAGTACGTTCCTCCGTGTCCTCCACCTCAAGCATCAGTTCCTCCTTTTCCTCAGGGACAGCTGAGGCATTGGGAGCCATATGGTAGCGTCATCGCTGTGTGCGACACACAAGCACCCAAGTGTGTGTGTGTGTGTGTGTGTTCAGCCATGGCTCAAGGTGTCAGAAGGCAGGCTGGTTTAATTTTAACTGGCTGATATCTGCATGGCAGGTCCTCCTCTCCCTCTCGCTCTCTCTCTCTCTCACACACACACATATACACACACACACACCCATGCCCAGACAGCATCGTGCTCATCCAGACTTAGACATTCAGCAGCAGCCGATCTTTTTCCAGACCACCTGGATTGTACAAGGGGACCGCCAAGGACAGAGCGGAGAAGTAACTCTCACGCTGGGCGGACAGGGAACATCAACACGAAGGATACGCACGTCATCCCGGGCGTCAGGCTGAAGGCACGGCCGGCGGCTCTGCAGCATCACAGCGGCACGGTTAGCGGTTGGTCGCTTAGCTACGAGAGGTAAGAGCGGAGGGGCGTGTGCGTGGTGGCTCAGCGTGCATTGCAGAAATGCTTCACTAATGGACTGCTGAGGAATATTACCTGAAGTGGCTTAATCAGCAAAAAAAAAAAAAAAAAAAAAACACATTTAAGGCATTTTTGATCTATTTGGTCCCTTCATGCAGTGACGTCCAAATTGACATGAGAATTAAAAGGCACCTTTTGGGCTAACAGTGCACGCTTTAGCCACACCCAAAAAAAGTTTTACAAAGGTGTTTGCCATCACCAGCTGCGTTTTGATGATGTGTTGACGTGACAGGGATCACAGGTTAAGTTTGCGGTTGAAATGACTACGGTCAGACAGGTTTCAATTTCCTTTGCACCCAAACAACCTTCTCCTTATGTTGCCTCTTTGGCATTTTTTTTTTTTTGCTCTTATTTAAAGAACATCTAAACATAAACAACAAAAATGTCAACTCAAATCAAGAGTTAAATAAAATATTCCATGATGCCAAAAATTGAAATTAAGCATGTTGGTCATATTTGGTAGAGCTTTTGATTGAATTAAGTGCAAGGCAGCAAGCCAACGCCTTCTGGTGCTACTAATCTGCAGCAACAGATTAATTCAGCCACTTTACATAAAGACTCTCGAGAGCCCAAAGTGTGAACGCTGGCTACTTGTTCTGATATGAAAGCTGGAGGCGAATTTTTAATTTCCACTGTGACACACCAATAAGCAGCTAATTACTTGCTTCTGATTGATTCTTTCACTTTCAGCATGGGAACCACACCCAAGCTTCATCCTGGACACAAAATGTTATGTTATGTTATGTTATGTTATGTTATGTTATGTTATGTTATGTTATGTTATGTTATGTTATGTTATGTTATGTTATGTTATGTTATGTTATGTATAGTATAGTATAGTATAGTATAGTATAGTATAGTATTAGTATAGTATTAGTATAATATAATATAATATAATATAATATAATATAATATAATATAATATAATATAATATAAAATAAAATAATACAAATATTTTCTCTCTGGTCTACTGAGCAGACATTGAGGCCAGGTCACACATTGTTATCGAGTGGCAGGCTCGCCTGAAGACGGACTAAAGTGCTTTGCAGGAAATGCTCTTAAGAGATAACGTCTGAAGTGTTAAGAGCAGTGGAGAAAAAATGCACCTTGTTGCTGAGTGATAGTTTGGGAGTAGTGGGCCACAGACGGTCAGTACTTTAGGCTCCTCTACGCCGAGGGCGGATTAGGGCCCGGTTAAGAGGTTTTGCGTTGGGTTTATCAATGACTCATCTGGTCACTGTGTTGCACTTGAAGCTGCTGATTATACAGAAACAAGGGAAGATGTTTTGCAAGAATAAAAATCTGGACCCTCTTTATTCTGGGTTCTATAAAACTGTCATTGGACAATTCATTGAATAAATCGTAGAATCGGAAAGAAATGTGCTGATTGGTGTAGAATCGGGTTACTCGGTCCATGATAACAAACTTGTGCTGATTCTAGAATTATTTCTTGCCTGGTGTATCAGGGCTGTGAGGTGGCGGTGAGGTCGACCGGTCCAAATCAAAGTGTGGAGCACTCGCTGACTTGTTAGGGGCTCTCTGGATCTTGTTTCACTCACAGAATAGCTTCCACTCAGAGCTCTGGGAAAAGAGAACTATATTTATACTCCAGCAGAATCTGCAGCGTTGTCCAACATTAGCTCTGCTCTGAGCTTGACCTGCCGTCCGGACAGTCCAAATAAGTCCAATAAAGTTAGCACCCATCATCACACTGTAGCCTGCTACAGGATGGAACTATAGAAACATTACTCAGCCGGGCTATTTCAATAATAAGACTCATCTCTTAGTCAACTGAATCGTAAATAAAATAAAATAAAATAAAATAAAAACCAAAGTAAAACTAAAATAAAAATAACAAATAAATATAAAACATTAAAATAATAATAATAAAAATAATAATGATAATAATAAAAATAATAATAACAAAAATTGGTTGGAAAAAGTACTCAGTCTCTACTTCTAAAAACAATAACAAAAAGATGTGCAAAGAGAGAAGTACTGATTCTACAGAATAGTCATCTTATGTTGAAAAAAAATTATCAATCCAAAACGTTTTGCTCAAATGTTTTCCAACTGAATAAAATAAATGTTTCGAATTTCAAATGGGAACAATTCGAATATCTCATCTTGAATTTCCTATTGGGAATGAATGGAGAATTTTAAGTTGTAAATGATTAAATTGGACAAAACATTAGCATTGTAAAAGAATAAGCATCAATTGACGAATGGCCAATGAATTTATCAATTTGATAACCCCAACATTTTTGATAATCAATGATTATCATTGTGAATGTCAGATGTATCTTGAAAACCTTTGAAATGAAACTACCAAGTAAACTTTTTCTGAATATGACCCTATTAGCCTATTATTGTGCCTATTATTATTTTACTGAGCCCATCACCTGCTCTGCTTCATTTTCTATTTCGTGCTTTGTGATGACTATGGGGAGTTTGACAGGGCCTCAGACTTTGCATGATGCAGCACAAATTGTCAAGGCTGCACACATAGCGCTTCCCTCTGCAGCTTCTATTCACCTCAAATCCTCACCGAGATCAACATGGCGTATCTGGCGGCTATTTCTGCCGTCTATTCCCAGGAGGGATGCGACTTTGCCCGTCAAATTCCGAGCGTATGTAACATGATTAGATAACGCCACGCAAGCGGGGGGCCGTAAATATTCACCTAGGGGCGGCCATGCCACGAAGGCTCCTCTTTTTTTGGGCCGGTATTGTTGCCTGGTGCTGTGTTGCACGTTGTCATGGCGACGCCCCTGACGAAGACCAAAGCTGTGTGCGTGTCTGTTACAGAACAGAATCGACTGCGGGGCAACTAAGACTTTATGTTTTTACATGCTACATCTAATTTGTAATTTATTGTACCTTGTCTGGCAACCGGTTAAAGGTGTACAAAGACAGACGGGATAGGCTCCAGCGTGCCCGTGACCCTCGTGAGAAGAAACGTTTGAAAGGATGAATGGATGAAATGATTCTACTCATTAGAATTCCTGAAGGGGATTTTCAACTTTGCCAACTGTTAACTTTTCATCCACAGTATGCAAGGAAGTGTGCAATTGAAATTCAAAAATCAAAACAAGGGCAAGCTAACTTCTGGCACCCATTGAAAGTGTGTTTACTTCATTATGTGCTTCACAAAATGAACTTTGACACTTTCCCGAGAGTGGAGAAATTTGCTTCTCAAATTGAATTGTCTTTGGTTTAGGCTTTAAGAATATAAATAATTTCAGTTGTTAAAAGACAGATGCATTTTAGATTGCGTGCATCGCCGCCTTTGGAAGGTTCTCAGTCTGACTTGAGAAGTCTTTCAGCTCATTGTCTTGTGACATTATTGATTAGCATTGTATTGTTCAGCAGCAAACATGCCAGACAGTTCCCTCAGGAGTTATCTGATCCTAGGCCAAGTCATTTTGTGTGTTTACTTTCATTGATTCTTGGAGAGCAGCCTTCAACACACGGTGGCTCTGAGCCACGGGGGACTGCGTTCACTGTTGAGGCCTTTGCGACAGCATGGTGAATGGCTCAAGGATGGCGTGACCTTGTAATCCTCATGATGCCCGACTACGTTGTCGCACGGAAGCACTTGCAACAGATGAGGTGGCAGATTGCTCACCGTCCCATAAATGTCCTGCCTAATCTATCCTCAGACTTCAATTGAGGGTTAAAGTCCAGAAAGGAGCATGTGTAGAGTTTAATCCTCACAAAGAGTCCTTAAGGTCCATCGCTACACACTGGCAGAGTTTAATAATATGCTTGGAATCCCCAGGTGCCAGGTCAGCTAATTGACTTTTGGGTATTTTCATATTTTTCTAGGATTTTTTTTCCCCATCTGTCCTCTGTAAGGACCATATACTATTAAATATATATATATCAGCATTTTTTTAGAAGAATTTTGGGGGTTTGTCAAATGTGTTTTAGGGGGACCCCCCCCCCCCCCCCCCCCAAGAAAAATATCTTAGCTCCGCCTCTGTCTGTGCCTACAGGGTCCCCTAACGTTTGGCAGCGGTGAAACTGGGAAATGTGCTGTTGACACCGAACGATTATCGTAGTTATAAAATGATAATTACTGTTGTTGATATGGCTGTTAAACATCACACGAGCAAATCCGGATAACGAGTGAGTCGTTACCTGAGCCCTTGCCCACTGTGATGTCATTTTCACTCGTCAACAAGTGGCAGCCCCCTGAGTGGATAAAACCAGGGGAATTCTTCTACTTATTTCATATTCCACAAAAGCAATATGAATCAAAACATCATGTTTAGACTCATACATTATGTTATTGCATAGAGAATGTTTGACTTCCACTTTAAGTATATCAAGACATGATGTTCCATCCTCAGGCTCAAACTGATGATATACTACCCTCTAGTGGTTGGTGAATTAAATTACATGATAAGTACATGATGCTGCGATTATCTACATTCCTCGCACTTGATCTGTGTGGTTCGGCTTTAAGAGAAGTAAAAGCTGCTAATAAGGAAAATACTTTCTTGAGTTCCTGAACGGTGAAAACATATTCAGGCTCATACTGATAATATACAAACAAATGCCTTACACGTACACAAAAGTATTTTTCCTGATTTATGACTTCAAAACAACCCATCAACGATAAATTATGGTTTTACAGCCACTGTTCTGAGGGAAACCATAACTACATTGCAATGTGGTCTGCAAGAAAAAAAAAAAAAAACCTTGAGCTATACTGAGCTCACTGATGCGTGAACATCATTTTGCTTTTGACGCAGAGGCAAAGAACTGCAGTGTCACAGTCTGTGTGAACCCAACGACCTCGTCACTAATATTACTACGACCCGACATAATCACCTGTCCCAAAACAGACCTGGTTACACTGCAACTGTATGCAGCCTGTAACTTACGCCAAGAGTGGAAAACCAATAGGGGGTAATAAATGCAATTGTGTGTTGGAACATGCGCCGAGGCCCAAATAGAATCTTCGAGGCTAAACATGGCACAGTGAAAGGAGGAGTTTCACTTCTTGTGCGTCATGCTCCGTTCATTGGTGTTTGACTTCATGCAGTGTGACTGGCACCATAAAAAAAAAATCTGGTCTCAGTGGGTAAACTTTTGGGGTTTGTTTGCAACCTTGACATCACAGAGGTGGTTGAAGGTGCACGTTCATGTGGTTGCGTTCCAGGTTTTGGAAGCAGTTGTAAAATCATTAGAAAGAAGCTCCATGGCAACATACGGAACTACAAACCAAGTAACAGAACTTGACAAGCCTCAAGAAAAACAACTCAATTTGTATTGCACTTAAATGTCTAAAAATAAAAGAGTTCTTCAAGATCAAATGCAAATAGATTGAAATAAAAATCATCAACAGGACTGCGCTCAGGCAGCAGTTCTTTTTTGTACCGCTAGAAGGCGCTGTGAGGCGCTTACCACTTTGGCTGAAGTTAAATCATGCATTGATTTTATCAAATGCATTGCCACCGTCTTTGAGATGCATCTAGAAGAAAGTATAAAGTATAAATCATTTTTTGTCTTTTTTTTACAATTTAAAATAGCTCCATTGAGACCTTGGCCACCTTGCCCAACAATACCTGAAGATCATCCCCGCCCACACGCCATGTTTTTGGAGATCCCACATCCCGCGCTGGTGGCAACTTCATGAAATGTTTTATGTGCTCGCTAATGCCGGCAGGAAGCGTCTCAAAGGGTTTTTATTTCACCACGCGGAACCCTAAACTCCGGGTGCCACCTGTTGCTACGACAACAATCTGCTCTGTTTGTAAACACGACACTCCTTTTTGGCTTCGTGATTAAAACCACAGAGGAAACGCTTGCTCCTCTGGCGGTGGTGTTATTACGATGTTATTAGCTGGAGTTAAAAAAAAAAAAAAAAAAAAAGAGTTCCTGCGGGTAAAGCGTGAGAGCGTCTCTAAGAAGCAACATGATCAAAATATTGGAGGTTGCTGCTGAAGTGAGTGTTTGGAGTCAACTTTGTGTGGAGAAGGCAGACGCGTGGTGGACCTGCTCCTTCTCAACAAAAGGTCACTCACTCCATCTGTTCCTCCCTTCTCTCTCTGCTCACATTTGATCTCGATTCTCTTGCCCTCATGCAGTCACGTCAGGGTGTGATGTAAGGCTGCAGGAATGCACTCCGTAATGCGTGCGTGCGTGTGTGCGTGCGTGCGTGTGTATGTGTGTGTTTGCATATGTCTTCCATGCGTGGGGTTTTATTTTCTTTGCGGCACACCTGCTTCCTCACCTTTCACCCTCCTGACTTTAATGGGCAAATGAAAAGTGAGTGCTTTTTTTTTTTTTTTTTTAATGTTCTGATATATGAAGTGGCCGTTGCAATGCATTAACTGTTAAGAGTCCAACGTGTAGTCTGAGGAGAAGATATGTAAGGCTCCGGGCCTTGGAAAGATTCTACGTTTTGACCCGCTAGCCAGCCACGGAAACTTGAGTGGTCACGGGAAAGAAAGCATCCAAAGTGCCAACTGTTTCCAGTGACTTTTGGCCGCAGATAATGTTATGACTGCCTAAAGAGCTCTCACTGAAAAAAAAAAAAAAAAATAGTGGGGTACACTGAAAATGTCAAGGCAATAAATGTTGATGACATTTTTGAAGCTGGGTAATTGAAAAAAATATGCGAAGGTGTGAAAATTGGCATTCCCACATTTCATAACATGAACAAAGAGTTTAGAGAACTATTTTCTTTTTCTTACTGACTGCCCAAGTTAAATATATAAGTAAAACCAAGTCAGCAAATTATTTTGGAGCAAACCACTTGCTTACTTTGTTGTGCCAATTAAAATTGTTACAATAAAAGTCACTAATTTATGTTTTTAAGTTCAAATTGTCACAATTACTAAAATTAATATATATACTTAATGACCTCAACATTGGGTACATTTGATAATTATTATTTTTCTCCTATGAAATCATACAATGTTCAATAATTGAAATTAGATCTACAAATTAAGCTAGTAGCATTTTCGGGAAGTATTTGCCCATAGCCTGGAATTCCCCCAAGTGCACATTTACAGCAAGTGACATAACCATTCATCAAATTCAACATGAATCAACGTCCTTGTCCCCGCTGTGACCCTTTGCAGCTCTTAATTATGTGAAATATTTGCGCTCCCCCTCACAGTTTTGGCAGATATGTGATACTCGCACATGCCGAGCCGTCGTACGCGTCTGCGACCTTTGGATGTGTTGCGCTAACCCGTTCTATTGGCGGCTCGGGATTCTAACCGAGTGGATGTGGAGTGTGTCCCTGACGGCGGTAAAGGGGGAGGGGGCGGGGGGGATTACCTCAGCTCACAATCATGTGGCGTCTCACCTCCAGTTTGTAGAACGCAATCAGTCAACCAGTGGTGAGGTTCAATTCAACTGAAAATCCAAGAATAAAATAACTTTCTGTGAAACATGGATTGAAATAAATCTCTTACTTTAGCAATTAGGATGATTGATTGCCTACTGATGGTTTTCTAATCCCTTGAGGCCCATGCGGGCTGAATTTAGATAAAAAAAAAAAGCCTAGTATATAAAAGGTGATGCAATGCTTCTGGCATTCTTGTGTTTAGCTAACATTTTTTTTTTAATATAAATTATGTGGTCACAGTTCATTTACTTGTTCTATCAATTTGTCATCATAATCAGCGAGTGCCTGAGCGTCACGCTCACGCAACGGACATCAGAGCCAACCAGACGATGATTCTTCTTATCCCAAAATCATCTTTCGCTCAAGCTGCTATTTTCTTTCCCAATCGCACTCTGGGCCCCAAACACATCAGTCATAGGATTATTTATAATAAAAAAAAGGCATTGGCTGCAAATGATGGGCAGCAGTTTACGGCTTGGCGGTCCAAGAAAGTTCTGGATTTAGTTTGTGATTTGAAGCATTTGTTCATTTTGTGGAATGCAGTAAGGACTCAATCCTGTTGTGAGTCTAATAATAACTTTGAAGACAGCAATACAAAATCAAATATTTACAAAAATGTTAAAGGTGTTTCGTACTCACCTTTTTGAGATGTTGCGTAACGTCCCAATGCGGTCCTTTCAAGGAAACAACATGCGTTCCCGTAGCAGCAGCCTGGAGGACGTCACCAAGGTCAAGCTGGCCAGAGAGGAAGTGTCTGGACGGCCGGAGCGCCGCGGTCGCCACCGGGAGCCGCCTGATGACACCGGCACCATCCAACGGAACCACAAGAGCACCAAGGACAGTGGCAGCGCCGCTGCCAAGGGGGGCCGCAAGGAGAAGACCAGAGACCTTTCGCGTGATGACATGGTCTTCCTCTTGAGCTTGCTGGAAGGAGAGCTGCAGGTCAGGAGACAAGCCCAGAAAGACGATATATATATATATATATATATAATAAACGATAACCTACATTATGCCCTCGGCAGGCCAGAGATGAGGTGATCACTGTGCTGAAGGCAGAAAAAATCGATATGGCCCTTCTGGAAGCAAAATACGGCTTTGTCACGCCACCTAAAGTCCTGCAGGCTCTGCAGCGGGATGCCATCCAGGGCAAAGCCGACGGCTTACAGGAAGACATCTATGAACGGCCCATGATGGAGGTATCGGCAATTCTTGTATTATCTGAAAGCGATACCCTCCCTGGTAAAAGTAGAATCGAAGTAAAAGACATCTTGTAGAATATCACTTGAGCTGAAGTCTTATTAAAATATGAAAAGTCTTTTTTTTCCTAATATAAAATGCACTTTTATATTCACAGTAAAAGTAGAGTGAGCAATTACAATTTTTATTATTTTAATTAAAATTTTTTCATTCTCGTACACTTCAATGGTCTATTGTAGTTAAAAGAATTTAATGTTAGGTCATGCAGAATGTTAGCTAGCATAAATTAGCTCGGCTATCTCATTACCATATACTTCAACAAGTTCATGCTAACTAAAAGAAATGCTCCAAAAGAAGGAAAACACCACTTTTGGGGTGTTTATTTGGTGAGGAATCACCATTTGAACATGGCTTAAAGCTATAAAATAGAATTAATTTAGTATGACATGGCTCCTTTAATGAAGTATTGATACTCAGTTACATTACAAGTTTAGCTAGCACCTGGCCCTTGCTAATTTATCAACAAAAGTCCGTGACCAAGTGTCCTGCTCTTGTCTCACAGCTGGACAATTTGGTGGAGAAGCAGAGGGAGACGTACCGTCGCATGCTGGAGCAGCTTCTGATGGTGGAGCAGGCCCACAAGCAGGCCCTGCACAAAATGGCCGACGAGAAGCGCAATCATGGCGACTTTATGAAGAAGAGCGACGAGTTTACCAACCTGCTGGAGCAGGAGCGTGAGAGGTCAGTACACAGAGCTTCTTCAAACTCTCCATTCTGATGGCGCCGACCATATCAGGAGTTTGAAAATCAAAGCATAGCTAAAAAAAAAATCCCAAAAATAAAAAGTAAAATTAATTAGGCTTCTCATGGAAATTTACTGGAGGCGCCGCCCCTTCCGACCTCAAAAGAGAAGTTGTAGCAAGCTTTTGGGGCCCGCATAAAATTACATGGTGGGCCGGCTTTGGCCCCCGGGCCTTGTGTTTGACACCTGTGTGATCGCGGATGTGCGTAAATGTAGGCAGATACTTGGCCTTGATTGATTGAGGGTCTGTTATTGAGTGATGACCTCATGGCATGCCGACTGATGCAGGAGCAGCAGGGGTGTGGGAGCCAGAATGACAACGGCGTGCTAACCAGCAACACATGTCTCTTAAAAACATGATCTCAGCTCGGAGACAAACGCTACAAAGATGGCAAGTAGCCACCTTTGTTTCTCTAGAGGGAACTCAAGGCGGGAAGCCAATTTCATGGCTGTCTGCATCCTCAAGTTTTGTTTTCTAAAAAAAAAATATTAATAAAACACACATTTGGCTTGAGGTTTTGCGCTGAATGTTGTGTTGGATTAAGTAAGTGTATATTTGCTTTTATAGATGATGAAAATTTCACTTTTCAAATTAAATGGTATCTGAGTTTTGCCAATTGGGGGGCGTCATAATTAGGCCCTCCAGAAATGCTTCGAAAAAGATTTGTTGCCGTTTTCAAAAATAGTTGGAAAAGGATTGCAACAGTGGGCAGTCCTTGTTTTGACCTTAACTCATCATGATCATGAAAAATAAAATCTGCTTTTGCATCAGACAGCCGAGACCTCCCAAAACCGAGTGACTTCAACGTCATAGACTTTTTATGTAGAAACTCGGGAACTGTTTTAAAACCAAGAAAAAAAAAGCACAATGTGTCGCCTTTTAAAGTAGCGTTCAAAAATTACAGGGCAACCACATTGAATACACAACCGGTCACAGTCACACACAATTGATGATGAAATTTAATCTTGAATGAAGTTATGTTTTTAGAATGAGGGGAAGCCAAAGTACTCGAGAAAACGAACGTGTGCAAACTTGACACAAGATGAGATTCAAACCCACGACTTGTTGACTGTGAGGCATTATATGATAATTCTCAAAATTATATGAAAGTAAAATAAGGCTGCGGTTGACAGACACGAACAGTAGCTGCAAACATGACACAGCACGACGTCCCTCCGCCTCTTTATTTGCTATACAGGGCTTGCCATTTATCTCGAAGCCATCTGGCCGGCTTAACTATAGCGCCGGTGATGACATCAACAGGTCGAGAACATTCTCAGGCGATGACCTCATCATCACCGAGGTGCTTATTATCCAGATTTGCCCTCTGCTTTCTTTGAAACGCAAGACTGCGTTTTATGTTTACAATGTGGGATTTGGGGATTGAAAATGAGCGGTGTTCCTGTACGATCGTCGTGAACTCTTACGTTGCAGGAATCAACCGTGAGGTTGTGGTTCATCTTTTGCACTTAGTTTTGACAGTGGAGTAAATGGGAATTTAGAGTTACACAATCCACAGTACCACGTTATACCACACGAGGCAGTGTCTGAGGAGCATTGAGTTGGTGCGGAATTGTTGTGTCCAGATGACGGCATGTTTGTCGATGTTGTCAAGCAGATGTTGCGCTGCATGCATGAGCAGAACCCGTCGGCACCTTTGGAACGTTAAGATGCTGTCAAAATTGTTTTCTCGTGTCATTCCTGAAGAGCTCTACACCTGTATTTTCAGCCTGGCCCACGCAACACATTCCAGCTTTGTGAGAAATGACGAGAGGAAATCAAGTCTGGAAGTGGAGATGCTTTGAACCAAACATTTCCTTGTATGGGAGGGAAAAAAAGTAATTTCCCGAGTTGCCGATTATGGTTTACTGGCAGACGTTTTGTGAGCATGCCCTCATACCGTGAATCCGACACGTTTGACCCGAGATGCCAAACGCACATTGTACCTCATCTCCAAATATGTCAGCAGGCCCCCTCAAAGCAAACATCACTCTTGTGGAGAAAGGCTACTTGTTGAAAAGGACGAGTCAAGATGTACGTTGAAAAAGAGTGAAAAGATTCAGTACAGCCTGCGGCAAATGCTTTGCAATTTTTCGCTGTAATTTTGTCAAGGTAACCATTTAGCAATTTATAATTGTATTTATTTATTTTTATTTCGTTATTTTTTATTTTTTTACTATTTTATTATGATTTTTTTTAATTTATAGTCATTTAGCAATTTATAATTGTATTTATTTTTATTTATTTATTTACTATTTTATTATGATTTCTTTAAATTTTTATTTATAGTTATTTTTATTTATAGTTTTTTTTTATTCATTTACTATTATAATTATGATTTAAGCAGCAAGCCACTGTGGATGTGACTAAAGGAACGAGGCTCCAAAATTCCATCTGAGGCAAATGTTCCAAAGCTCGCACGTTGGTGAACGTCTGTTCTTTACCAACTCTTTATCGGAATTATCAAAGCCGTGCTTCATGTGGCTCCAAGTAGCTAAAAGTAGCCAAGCCATGCAGTTCTTGAGATTTTAGAGTTCACCTTTTTTCAAAAGTGACAAAGGCCCGGCCGGGAGGAAATAGCTTGGAGCTTATGTGCAGGGCGAGACAAGACTTAATGGAGTCTCTGTGGAGGTCTTGTTTGAATGAAAGTGACACAACATTAGCGATGACATCATGTTTGGGCCAGAGAGCCACTTACAGGAAAGTTCGACGGTGTGTGACAGCATGTGTTTTTCTTACTGATAGACATGGAACAGTAGAAAGAGCAACGCTGAGGGGGCAGAGAATGTTCCTTGCTTTTTGCTTCCATTAAGCAAACACACGGTAGCAAAAGGGGGTCCCACTAAACAGGCTTCAGGGACCAGATCTGATTTCAGGAGTCTCGGGAGGAGCCGAGCAGTGTAAAGTATCGATGTAAGCAAGCCACCAGGCCCTTTGCAAAGAATCCAAAGTCCCGGAAGGTGGTTTTTGGGTCACAATTTGGTCACACGCTCGGTGCCTTGGATCGGCCCCGATGAGACCTCAGCAGAGTTCTTGTAAAGTTTAGTCAGGGGCACGTCATGTGTGGTTTGGATTTGGAGCAAAGGCGAGAGGCTAAAATCTGTGCTTCCATCTCGCTCTCTAATTTAATGTAAGTATAGCATGAGCTCATTCCAGAAGAACACTCTTTTTCCAAACAAAGAGCTCACGTTTGAAGAAGCTACGCGTGACATCTAATGATAATTTCCTCATTTTGAGCGCAAATTAAGCTACTACTATGAAGAAGTAAATTTTTGTCTGCAAATAAAAGAAGATAGTAGGGAAGTGGAGGGGAAAAAGTCCAAGTGCCTCTGCGGCGTGGACTGGCGCCAGATGTGAGCCAACTGTTGTGCTCAGTCACCCAAGTGTGACCAGTCATGTCTGTTCTTCGTGACATCATCCACAATCTCGTGGCGGGGAGATGCATTTAGCTCCGTTATTTGCAGAAAATTAATAAGGGCTGAATAAAGTTCAGTTGAAGGCAATGACACCTTTGGATGCTGATACGATGATGTCACACATCACTCGGTTGATGATGTGACCATGAGTGAGGGAAGGCAATTTGTCTCGCCGCCTTTAAGTGCTCCGGGCAATAATGTCACCGTGACATGCACGACACACACTCATGGTGTGTCATGAATCTGTCTGTAAATTACTGCGTCGTAAACTGAAGGACGGCTAGCTTAGGATTTCCGTTTCACATCAACAGTTATGTGACAGGCAGAAGGATCGATAGCAGGGGTGACCAGCATGTTCCTTACGGGCACTAGGTCACCCACCCGATCCACCTCCCCCCTGCCGAGTCTCCCAAAGGCTTGTTCTAATATTTGCACCGTTCGAAATTAGCAGTGGTGAGTTAAGAAACGTTTTGGAAATGCAAAACTTTTGCAGAGATTTATAGAAATAAAGTGTTGACATGTTTCTAAGTCTTTAAATCATTGTTGGGTGATTGAGAGAAATCATGCCATCACACAGATTGTTAGAATTATTAATAAAACATCATTGGAGTAAATTTGCTATTTCAGAAACTTGGGCTTTCACCTTCATCAGAAGCAAACTCGAAGTAGCTCTCAGTGTCAAAAAGGTCGGTGAAACTGATCCAGAAATTTTTGGGCTTAACGTTCTCCACCAAGGAGTCATTTTTATTGGCATAACTTTGTTTGTCTGTGTGTACCTTTATTCCTACAGTTTTTTATATCTTTCAGTAGCACCCTTCAAATTTTGCGACATTGCAGTTTATATTAAAACATGAAATATTTAATTTAATTTAATTTAATTTAATTTAATTTAATTTAATTTAATTTAATTTAATTTAATTTAATTTAATTTAATTTTATTTTATTTTATTTAATTTTATTTTATTTTATTTTATTTATTTCACAATATCTCAGTATGAATAAAAATAAAATAAAATATTCTATGAATCTATTTGGAAAGTCATCAGCAATGTTCTTATGTGTATGATTGCAGAACAAGTCATGACTTTTTAAAGCAACTTTTAAGACTAGAAATCACATCTTGGAGGCCAGCCACTAATAGAGCGGCTGAGCAGTGATTACAGAAGAGCTCAAGAGCAAGTCAAGCTCCTGCAAGACTTGGACACGGCAGTGGAAAACAATTTCTTCTCTTTTTAGCTCCCAGCAAAGTTATTAAGTGGCCAGCAGCAGAACGGGAACAAACTTGGAGTCAAATTGGACAAGCATATCTTTTGAATTCAACCTAACTGGCAACTCCTCTGCGGCGCTGCGAGGCAAGAATTTATTGCTCTTGGCAAAAACTGCAGTCCTCATGAGTATAAGTGGCGCTGAATCCATCCCAGACCTAAAAGCCACCAAATCCGCATAAACAGTGAGGGATCTATTTTTGTAGACGGCCCGTGTATAAAAACTGCCGCATCTTGATTTTCTTGTCAAAGCAAGTAGAAGTTAGCATGTTTGGGAATTATGCAGAGTAAATTTTATTCTGATTTGAGAGAGTGCTGGTATTAGTATAAACCTTGAAGGAAGTCATTCAATTTACTCGCAATAAAGTTAATGTCATAAATAAGACTTGATAATACTCGACAACATTTTAGAAATGCTAAAAGTAAAAATTACACATTAGATAGATAAATATTAGATCCGGAATGGGACAGTTTAATTTAGATGTAGATTTAGATGTAAAATGCCAGTAATGGGAGTCAATCAAATTTGGCCAGCAATGTAAACATATTTGGCCCACAAATACAAATTGTGCATCAACTTTATTTGTCAACGCTAAAATTGCAAATTGTCTTCACTTTTTAAAAAAATAGAGATGTTGCTAGCGATTTTTTTTTTTTTTTTTTTTTTTTACAATTGATCTTTTTTTAAAAAATGAACAGATTCTACCAGTCTCTGATTTCAAACCCCCCCAGCGGCATTAAGTTCTTCCAAAGTTTCCTTCAGTGAAAAGGGGCCATGGGTGTGTAAATTACAGACTGTGTGCCTGCCGAGCTCCGCCCTTCTGTCTGAAGGTGCAAAATTGATTCCTGCCTCTTGAGTCGTCCATAACAGGACCGCACACGTCACTCAATATGCAGGTGCATTGGCAGCGTATGTCTTCTTAACTTTGGAATGGCCTTGTTGGAAGAAGTCTTTATAATTTAGCAAAAAAAAAAAAAAAGCAGGAAGATGAAATTAAAGAGCAACGTTGGGGAAATAAAACCTTTGGGTTTGATTACATGACATGACATGCACATCAGATAATAAGGCTCATCTGGCCATCTCATACTAAGCAACATGCACGTGCATGTGAGTTTACACACCTATCGAGATGAGCTTTTCTCTCAAAAAATTGCTAAATAAATAATAACTGCAAAAAAAATAAAATAAATCTGTTCGGTCAGTCCAAGGATGGGGAATATCTTGCTTCTCCTCATCATTGTGGTCAAAGTCATCAGACATATACTAGAGTTAAGTACAGATATAAAAAAACGACTTGAATACAGTGGCCAAGTATTTGGTTACAGCCCACCATTGCTAAAAAAGCACGAAACTGTCCCGTGATGTCCACATGCACGCACACACGCAAGAACACCCTCTTCTTGTGAGTGCGTGCAACACAAAGCTCCATATAAGGACATGCTGATGATGTCACAGGGAGCAGAGCACATCCTTTTTTGTTTGCTCTGGCTGTCGGAATGCGATGCGACTCAGAGAGCGCGGCGCGCGATGCACGGCAAAATAACTCATGGCAGTGACACCGGGAGAAGCTTTGCTGCAGGTAGGCTCGCTTGACTTGATCGAGAAACTTTGGCAGATCTTCATTCGGTGGCAAATGGATCACAGACGTTTCTGTGATTAAGGCCGGTTTATGTAAATTTGACTTGATGTTAGGTCAAGAAAGTGTACTGGGAAGTTTTTTTCTTGTGGGATGAGTTGGATGGCGACACGCATCTAATCTCTACTTACTTTTCCACACTGTAAAACAAGGTGGTTTATTTTCATAATGGAAAAAAATATATATGTGCACTCTATATTAGTTTTAAACCCTGTAAACTCAGATTTATCCCACAGAATTAAGTAGTTCTCTGTGTAATAAAACTAAAAGTAATGATGAATTTGAGTTTGACGCTTCATTGAAACATTTCATTTTTGGATTTTCCATGTTCTCAGGTTCCTCACGCACTCCCAAAATATGTATGTTATTTTTATTTGACAATAAATAGTCCAAAGGTGTGATTGTGAGTGTTAATAATAGTGATATATAGTAATAATCCTAATGTGCCTGTAAATTAATGAATTGTAAATGGATGAATATGTGTTACTTTTACTTCAAAGTTGAGCTCTTTTAAACTGTCACCAAATCAAATGCAACAACGTTACATTAAATCACCTTCTTTTGAAATGTGAAAAAAAATGTGAACACCATTTTGACATGGTACAATGCAAAAATAATATCTGGATTGAAAATTACCACTTAAAAAAATGGGATACGAAACATGCAGTGGGGCCAGGAAACACTTGAAGTCGCACAAAATACAAAAAAAAAAAAAAAATCCTAAAAATACACTAAAATACTATATATATATATATTTTTCAAACTGAGAAAATTCCTGTAGAAAAATTTAAATAAATAAATCCATCTGTAACTAACATCTAACCTAGTCTTAAAATCAAGACTCAAAACATAATCAGTCAGCATCTATTTAGGATAATGATGAACATTTTGGAGATTTTTTTTCTTCAACTTTTGTTTTACTGTTGTCTTATCATCCCCGGCAAAACATGTTTCGGTAGAAATTGTTCCAAAATGGCGATGAACAACACCGCTTAATGGGAACACAACTTCAGCTGAGAATAAATCTTCCTGACTTCCTCTTTTTCAGGTTGAAGCTGTTAATTGATCAGGAAAGGGCCTACCAAGAACGAAAAGACCAAGAGAACAACAAAAAGGTCACGAGCCTGAAAGAGGAACTGACAAAGGTCAAGTCCTTTGCGTTGATGGTGGTGGACGAACAGCAGCGTCTCAACGAGCAGCTAAATCAACAGACGGCCAAAGTCCAACAGTTGAGCACAACCGCTTCCCAGGTTCAAGAGGAGTTGACCTTAGCCAACGCCAACCTCCGAGAAGAAGAGCAGAAGGTGTCTCGCCTGGAGGCGGAGCTACGTGACTGCATCGGTCGACACCATCAGGAGCAGGAAACCGTGATGGCCAAGTTGACGAGCGAGGATGCGCAGAACCGGCAGCTGCGTCACAAGTTGTCCACGCTAAGCAGACAGCTTGACGAACTGGAGGACACCAACAAGACCCTGCGAAGAGCCGAGGAGGAACTTCTGGAGATGAGGGACAAAATGAGCCGAGGTGAATGCGGAAACTCCGGCTTCATGTCCGAGCTGGAAGAGCTGCGGAAGAGAGTGCTCGAGATGGAAGGGAAGGACGAGGAACTGATTCGGATGGAGGACCATTGCAGAGATCTCAACAAGAAACTGGAAAAAGAAGCCAGTCAAAGTTACAGTTTGAAGGCCGAAGTGGACAAACTGAACCAGAGAATTATGGACTTGGAAAAACTTGAGGGTGCGTTTAGCGAGAGCAAAGAGGAATGCAACTCGCTGAAACGAAACCTCGAGAGGGAAAAGACTGTGTCCAAGACGCTCTCTGGTGAACTGGAAGCCTTGAAAGCTCAAGTTAAAGACCTGGAATGTGCTGAAGGTCAGCTGGAAAAGACGGAGTTGACGCTGAAGGAGGATCTCACCAAGTTGAAGACGCTGACGGTCATGTTGGTCGATGAGAGGAAGACCATGGCGGAGAAGCTCAAGCAGATGGAGAACAAAGTGCAAAACAGTTCTGGCAAACTTCAGGCCGAACAGGAGAAGGTCACAACGGTCACGGAAAAGCTCATCGAGGAGAGCAAGAAAGCTTTGAGGTCCAAGGCTGAGCTGGAGCAGAAGATGTGCGAGGCCAAGAGGGAACGGGATGACCTCAAAGGCAAACTAAGGGACCAGGAGGAGAAGAACATGGATTTGGAGTCCAAAATCAATCTGATGAAAAAACGGCTGCAATCACTCGAGACGATAGAACGAGACTACCTGAGGAGCAAAGTCAAAGAGGAGCACGTGAAAACACCCTTGGCTAACCGTTTCCAACAAGAAGACAACAAAGTCAAAGACTTGACCCAGGAGGTTGAGCGCCTTCGACGCAAACTCAAAGACATTCGTGTTGGAGATAGCGAGCTTTTGAAAACAGACGAGCTAGAATCCTTGGAGAAGAAATTTACAAACGAGCAGGAGAAGGCCCAGGCTTTGATGAAGGAGCTGGAAATGTCCAGAAAAGAACTTTCCACATACCAGCTGGCCGAGAAGAACGATTCCAACCAAGAACACGTTTTGTTCAAACGTTTGAAGGAAGAAGAGGCGAGGTCGAGTCATTTGACACAGGAGGTCGCGGCTCTCAAAGAGAAGATCCACGAGTACATGGGACAAGAGGAGTCCATATGCCACATGAAAACCGACCAGGCCTCTCTGCGAAGGAAGCTCACCCAACAGGAGATCCGAAACAAAGAACTGGCCAGGGAGATGGAGACCCTCACACGGGAACTGGAACGATATCGAAGATTTAGTAAAAGTTTGCGCCCGGGCATGAACGGAAGGCGTTTTTCCGATCTGCACCTCGCCACCAAAGAGGTCCAGACCGACCCTGATGACCTCACGACAACTGTTCCGTTGGAGCGCGCGGTGCTTAACGGGAAGTTGTGCGGTGAGGGTGACTCTGAGGACAACGAGGTTTACAAACGTGGCCCCTCCCTCGTGAATAATATCAATAACCTCAATAACAGTATGAGAAGAGTCTCCAATGAGCTGAACAGCAAATTTCGAGCTCGGCCCAATGGTAACCACGTCCAGGCCGGAGACGTGGTACTGACCCACAATCCCGGCCAGCCCCTTCAAATCAAAGTGACTCCAGAGCACGGACACAACATGGCGACGCTGGAGATCACCAGCCCCAATGCGGAGAACACGCCGTCCTTCACCAGCACCGCCATCATCCCCACAAGCGGAGCCCCGCCCAAACAAAGAATCACCATCATCCAGAACGCCGCCATTTCACCAAGAGGTTCTCCAATATCGCATTCTCCAGATAGGATGCTCTCTCCTCTCACCATGGCAACGTACTCCAGAACCCTGAGCCCCGACTCTTCCAGCTCAACCACCCCCGAGAGAGCCGTATCTCCTATCCAAATCGTTTCCGTCACAACGACCACCCCCGACCGCAACATCTCCTCCGAGCCAGCGGAGGTCGCCGGAGGGCACGCCGTCTTCCGCGTGACCCCCGAACGCCAAAACGGCTGGCAGGTGCAGAGGTCCAACAGTTCTGGGTCAAATATCATCACCACAGAGGACAACAAAATCCACATTCACTTAGGGGGGGCCTTCAACTCAGCAGCAGCGCAGGAACAGAGGATCGCTAACGGCGGCGTGGCAACACCCAAAAGCAAGAACAAAATCACCAGTAGCATCATGATTAAGCCCGCCGCCACCCAAAGCCAACGCCCATCGCAGATTACAGTAAGTAACGTTTACGACTGACCCCTATGACCCCGCCCCCTCAACCATCCCTTCAGAGGTTCGATACAACCCCCCCCCCCCCGACCCTGTTCCTGATCCATTTCCTTGACTCAGAGTTAGCTGACTTAGAACTGTGGCTTTGTTTGTGGTTGCTTTGCTCGGTTGGGTTTGATTCGTTGGACTAAACCGAGTGCACGTCCCGTGTTGACACTGATGTACATTTTTTTTTGTCCTCTCGCACGTCTGAGTTTGTTTCTGAGAATTAAAGTTGTTGGAGTTTGTCATCCATGTTCACCCGCCTCATTTCTTCACCGAATGCAGCATGTTTCAGTCGTGTGTCGTCAAAAACAAAAAAGGTTGTTCTTTAAATTGATTTGCATGTATGGTCAATTTTTTTTTTTCCATTGTTGGGATGCAAACAAACTCACATTTTTATCAATAATTTTATAACTTTTTGTACTCACATTTTTAATGTTAATGAGTGTTCAAACTTCTGAGCTATGAAAGTCAGTTTTTTTTTTTTTTTTAAAAAGAAACTTTGGTCCAGTATTATGACCGACGGACATTTTTTAAGTTGCCTTTCTCCACCATCAAAATAGATTTGGAATCAAAGCAACTAGATTTGATTCAATTTGAGATGTTTCTCAAAATATCGAATTTTCATTCATTTCATTCCGCCATTACAGCCCTAGAGCTCCAAATGGAAAATAAAGTTAAATAATTAAAAAACAAAAAAGCGTCACAGCTAAAGAAACTGGATCCTCAGTAGGTCCGAGCAGGAAGACATGATGCATGCTTGCATGCTGAACAAGATGCTCTTCATTAGTGCGAGACCTGAGAGACCGGAGCAGCTGGGTTCTGCTGTCTGCGATCCACTTTGGATTCATCGCGCAAACTTTCCCCAACAGCTGCACTGAAACTTCCTGAATTTCCAGAACAGATGACAGCAAGCGTGGTGACCAGCAGGGATGATAAAAGTATGATAATGTTGGTCTAGGGGCTTTCCCTAAACATAAAACATCTCACGCAAATGGGCATGCAAACGCTATGAATGTGCGCGCTCTCCTGCGCAAACACCAAAACAAAGCTTTTGTTTGGTTGCTATGGGAACAGCGAGAGGAAGCTGAGCTCCTGCCGCAGCGACGATATGCCAAAGAAGAAAATAGAATCAAGTATTGACACATATTCTGCTGTCTGCAACTTTTACTTCACCTCACGATATAAGAATAAACTTTAGTGAAAGGTCACAGAAGATGAATGAACGTCTGACTCAGCTTGCAGGTCAAAATTAAGACGCAATGCCCACTCAGCATTTTGTTAGTCCTGTCTATTAACCTTTTAGCAAACTATATATATATATATATATATATATATATATATATATATATATGGTCATATTTTTACGAGTAACCCGACTTTTAGAAGCAAACGATCACCATCTCACCTTAAATACTAAATAACCAAACGGTCAAACTTTGCTTGAAAGTCTTAATTCACTAAAACATAACATTCGTTCTTGCCAGCGGGGTGACTGGTGAAAACGTTCATTTGTTTAGTTCAGTCAAATTTACTAGATTAATTTTAATATCTACTGTAAACACAAACTACTTAGTCCTCGTCTTGGACATTAGATGACTTGGACCAAGTGATCAACATGTTTGCCCATTTTCAGACAACTAGTCATTCCCAAAATGCGTAACTGCACGCACGTCTGCAACATCTGCAAGGGAAGACTTTTGTGGAACTTATAAAATGTGTTTGGCTCCACCTAGTGGTAACTTTGATTTTGCAACTGCGCCGTCTCTTGCGCTATTTCGTGGTATACAAACTTCAAATCGCTTTTGTTTTTCTTTCTGTGCTCCTCCAGATACCTCAAGAATCATTCCGACGCCCGGGACCGACAAGAATCCCCAAACCAAAGGGCTTCACGTCTGTAAAGGGGACAAGCGGCAACGGGGCGCTGCAGATTCGGAGCCAATCTCTGCACACGCCTCTAAGCAGTGGCAAAGTTCAGGCTGTGCTTACGTCTGCAGCCGCGCACAGAACCAACAATAACAACCCAAACCTCGCCAACCGTAGACTCTAGTCACATGTCAGGAATAAAGAATAGAAAAATTACAAGGAGAGCTAGAGACAGTCACCTAGTCTAAAGTAGCTGCTTTATTTTTATTTTTATGTCAGCGTCACTGCAACCCAGGTGAAGCGTAATGAAAAAGAAGGCTACTTGATAAATGTTGCTTATTTGTACTGTATTTATTTTTTATCAGTATGGAAAACAAAAACGAATTTAAAAAATACTGGAGAATAACTTTTTTTTTAATGGGAAGTGGCCATAATAATGTTGTACTAAATGTGATAAACCAATGATGAAATGTAACTGCGTCACACTTCTAAAGATGTTTTTTTCTCTCCCCCTATTGACTCAATAAAGATCTTTTATACCGCAACATGTACGTCTAAAATTGATCTTGATCACAAATTCTGCATCAGAAATGAGAAAGAATAAAATACAGCTGCACTCTCTTTAGCTCACATTTTCCACATTTTGCCACAGCATTATTCTAAAATGGAAAACATTCAGCAAAGTTTACTTCATTTTAATTTTTAATACAATTTCTAATAAATTTGTCATTATGAGAATTTAGAGAAAAAATATATTCATTTTTTTGCTGTAACATACCAAATGTGGAAAAAAATATATAGCGGTTGAAAAAAAAACCTTCACTGTAATGTTATGCAATTAAAAAGTAATCATGATGCATGCTAAACATTTTACGTGAGATTTCCTGACAATTCAAGCCCAACTCAAACCTCCTTCTGTCCTTGCACGGCTGCAGCTCCGATCACGTGGACCTCAGAGATGTCTGCATGGCGGTGCTCAGCACACACAGGAAGTGATCCATCTCCTGGCTTCGCTCTGTGGCGCAAATCCACGAGCGAGACGGAGCCTCCAACATGAAGGCGTGCTTCACGTCTGGGGGAATATCAAGCAATTGAGCAAAGGAAAGCAGCAGCAGCAAAACTTGTGTTTGTGCGTGGCAACTTACAGCGCAGGTGTGTCATCTTCCTCACAGTCAGACTGGCGAGCGCCACGGAAGCCAAGAATATGTGTGTGCTCTTGTGCTCTAGTGTGAAAGGTGTATGTTGCTTTTGCCTCCGGGTCAACATCAGAACATCAGTGAACAGGAAGAGGCTGACGTCCGCCACGTGCTCGTACACCCTAAACAAACATAGTGTAACTCAAAATCATCTGCAAGAGTAGCATTGATACGTGACAAGATTTACTACATGCTAGCTTGGTGAAGCTTCAAAATTGCTTTGTGAACCAGTTGTTGTTTTCTTTGGCTCCTCTAGATGGCAATGTTGGCAAGTCAGAGTGAACACAGAGAGTGCCATCTTGAGGAACCAAAGAAAACAACTGGTTCACGAAGCAATTTTGAAGCTTCATTAGAAATCATTCTCAAAAAGAGAATTAACTAATGAAATTAATTAATTAATGAAATGGCCACCTGATCGACTCGGGTATGTGGTCATGGGGGCTGTGTAGCAACGCAGCATCCTGATTGGTTATCAGTTGCCGGTTTGCCGCCCTGAGACTCTGCGAGCAGACACACACAAATACTTTCACACTTGCTTGAGTTAAAATTGTAAAGAAACACAAAAGTAGTTCTACCGGACAGCCTTGGATCATTTGTTGGGTTTCCTCTAACAGCCGGTCTCTTTCACAGTTACGCTTTAGCTGCAACAAGACAATTGGCTTTCATTTATTTTATTTTTGTTTTATGGCAAAGATGTTTACTGTGTGTATTTGACGTTCTACCTTTTGGATGAACTGTGTGTATCTTTGCAAAGTATCGAGGGCGGAGGAGACTTGCTTGTGATCAGGATGACTAGCATGTGTGTGTAAAGTCAGTGCTTGCAGCAGCGTTGTGTACTCGTGGATTCTCCACACCGGACACAGCAGCAGCTCCTGTAAACTTGAGGAGCAAACTCAAACATCAACACAAACCCACGTCCACATGCGAGATGCGTGTTGCAGTTCAACAGAGCACAAGCGTGGACGAGATTACCTCAGCATGTGGGTCGTGAGAGTTCTGTCGGTTCTCTGGAGGAAAGCGCGAAATGCTGGCTTTGTATCCCGGCACTGACAGGCATACATAAGTAATTCTAAATTGATATAACTGTTGCGAAGGTAACCACAAACAAGCTAGAAACATTTGTATTTTTACAGAAAAAAAAAAGACATGGCATCACACTGAGCTGTTTCTAATATTCCGGTTACCGCATTGAGCTAATATTAATGACGGGAAAATAAAGCTTTAATGATGAAACACACTGACTTGCCAACATCGCCATCTAGAGGAGCCAATGAAAACAACAACTGGTTCACGAAGCAATTTTGAAGCTTCATTTTCCCATTACTAGTTAATATGACAGTCCAGTGTAAAATATATTCTATAGGTTTTGTATCCAATCAGTAGGATCGTTACCTTGTCGATGGTACCGAGAGCAGTAATGTAGTTGTTGAGGTAGTTTGTGTACACTCTGAGCCGTGCGCACAATTTCAAGCACACGTCACCGACACATTGCTCGGCTCCCCACTGCTGGAGTCTGACATCCAGATCTGACTTGAACTCCCTTGGGAGCAACAAGAAGACTTCCGGGAAATGTTCATAGAGACAAAAAGTGTGGCTGGTGCGCACCTGTTGAGGTCCAAAATTTCGGAAACGGGGCTCAGGACGATAAGCATTTCGGGAAGGCTGAGAATGGCCCTTTTGGAGTTGAGGGCTGCTGTGAGAGGTTCTTGGTATGCCTTTAACATAGAGGTAGATAACCAAGAATGAAAATTACCAAGTAAAAATCACTCGTTAGTAATTTTATGGATACGATATCTGCAATTTGTATTTGTTAAGAGGACACACCTTCACAATAGCGCTGAGTCTGCTGATGTAGAGAACCTCGCTGTGTTGCAGCTCTCGGACAATGATGCCTCTCCAGTCCAGCTGCGTCTGCAAGACGAGGCGAGCAATAGATGTGGCCTATCTCAACAAACGCGGCACGTCGCACCTCAGGAAGTCCCGACATCACAGAAACATTGAACACTTGGTTTTCTTCTCTTGTCTCATCTTCATCACTCCATTTCGTCAGGAAGGCAGCAAGAAACTCAAATGGTCTGGTCTGAAGATGCAAGACCCGTAAAGATTTGTCACCCCCCTGCTAGTCTTGTCATCGTGGAACTGAAGATCAGCAAGCCCTACAGTTACCTCCGCCTGTTTGCCGAGAACAGTGAGTCCCTCAGTGAGCGCCACAGTCAGATCTTCGGACAAACACAGATCCTCAAGATGGACGCTTTCCCACAGAGAATGACCTGTGGAATCACGGGAAGTTACAAGACGGGTACAAGCCTACGAGAAGTGGGACACCCACCCAGAGCTCTGCCTCGGGCTTGAAGGCCAACCTGCTGAAGTTGGAACTCCAGAGAGTTTCTCATCTCCACTAAAGCTTCCTCCATCCATTGGGCCTGCCTGCACCAGCCCAGCAGGACCGGCTCAGTGATGTAACGCAGCGCCGGGCCTCCCGATTGCGGGTCGGAGAACCCGATGGCACCGATACTGCCATCAGACCAATCGCTAAGGACTAAACAAACTTGGTTTTGTTCATCTGGAATGGACACTTGATGGTACTATAAGACTGGCACACTCACTATTTTGAAAACTTCCAGTGGCGAGACCCATCGGTGCCGAAACCTTCAGACCCGTAAGAGCGGCCAGCTTCTGCATGAGCGCCACACCTGAGGCTGAAAGAGACGAGATGTTACGCCGCAGAGTTGCTCCTGAGTCAAAGCAAGAACGGGAGATGACCCACTTGACGCTGCGCATGGTGAGAAAATGTCAATCCCACCGCCTTGCTCAGCAGGGTCCACCAGGGTGGATAATTTTTCCCAGAAATCTCGATGGGCCGGGGTGAGTATGCTTCTGTCTGATAAGCATCTGTCTGCGAGAACAAAAGATATTGACGAAAGAAGCTCTTCGTGGTACGGTTGGAATTGAACAACATCATGAAATAGATTTTGAAATGCAAATTGTTATTCCTCACCGTGAAAGAGTTGGACTTGTTCTGTTCCTCCGGGTGCTAACAGGCCGAGCCTTCTGAACGTGTGCCCGGAAACAGCCCCCTCCAACTGGGACAATAATGCCGAGAAGGTCCCTCGATGGTCATAGAGGACCACGAGCACGTCCGCTTTGGCGCCGCTCAGGACCAGCTACATGGAAAATGATGTTGACTGATAAAGTGTTTTCATCCCCCATGTTTTTGTCTTCTTGAAGTTGCTGGGTTACCTCATAAGCGGGGATTTTATTGGAGAGCAACAGCAAGTTGTCTGCAGGATGGCGGGAGATGTTGGAGGCTTGGAGTGGTGCAGGTCTGGAGACGTATTTGGACAGTGGCCCACTCGCTCTGCTCGGAAAATTTCAAACAGCAGCTCGGCTTATAAACGGTTATAATATTGAGGAATGTTTGAATTGGATGACTAAAATATATTTAAAAAATAAATTTCCAGGATCTCAACCACAAATGAGTAATTTAAATTGTATATTGTGATTAACTCCATATCTGACCTGCTGGAACTGAGCTCCATGTTCCTCTCCGAGTTCAGGCCGCTGCTTGTGCTCAGACTCAAGTCAGGAGGACCTGGAATTTTGAAAAGTGTCCCAAGGTTGGTTGCTCGGCCACTGCTTCTCAGTGCTAGTCCTGCAGAAAAAAAAAAAAAAAACAATAGCTACATTTGCATTTTTTTTTGGGGGGGGGGGGGGGGGGTTACTTGACTGCTTTCACTCACTCTTCTCCTCATCAATCTTTGCTCTGGTCAACCTCCTGATTATTCTCTCTTTCAGTCTCTCCTCTTCTTCTTCTTCCTCGCTATCATAATGTTGGCTGAGTGTCCAGTACGGTTGTGCTGCCTCAAGAGGAGTCAGCCTGTCCAGTGTGCTGACACAGGAGATGAAGTAGTTCTTCCAAGCGCCATACTCCTTTTCTCCAGGTACGTAGGGAAGAAACCAACCTTGTCGTACGCAGCGCCCCGCCCAGAGGCAGTCCTGGGGTTTATTTGAGCCAAAATTATTAAACTCACCTGTTATAAACTTGCATGTTATAAATAATGATATACCCCCCAAGAAGATGATCATAGTTCTGCCAGTGCTTTTGACCACCCCACCTGTTCAGACAGAACTCTCCAATGCCAGCTGACTTGGGCAGCGGAGCAGAGGTCCAAAGGAGACAGGAAGGACATGATGTAAAGCGACAGGAAGCGGGGCAACACAGCTGTGAAGTCCAATCGAGTCGTTGGAAGCGTTTCGGTCAGCAGATCTCTGCAGTACCTGCTCGGTGGATTAGTGGAGAATGTTCTGTTGTGTGCATCTTCAGGAGGAGAAAGACGGCTTTACCTGAGCTGAGGCTTGGTGCATCGTGTGAGCACAGAATGCAGCATGTGCTTCCTTTGTCGGTCAGTCCATAGTTCAAACCAGTGCACCACTAGGTTGATCCGCTCTTCAAATAACTGTTGGGGAACAAGCACGGAGATGACCACTAGATCATGAGATGGGTTACTATACCTGCTTTTTGGTCAAATTAAATAATTAAAAATAAAAAAAAGTTTATGGTGATTCTAGCATTTGCGTCCATTGGATCATCGTCTATTAATTGTAAATGTAACTGAAGCTTATTTTTTAGTGTTCTGCGTCTGACCTGCATGTTCTCCGTATGGTTGCTCAATGGAGTCCAACAGCTGAAGCGAGTGCTTGAGTTCAGCTTCCTCTTCTCCATGGATGCTGTCTTTTAAAAAAAAAATAGCCACGTGGAATCCCTACCTGGCACACAATTAGAAATATCATCAGCATAAGCAAGTCATATGTCGCGTCAGGTTGCCATGGAAACGCATCAACACATTCCTTCACACACGATACAGCGCCTCTCATCATTATATTTCTGGTACGAAAAGCCCGTCAGTCAACAATGATTTTTATTTTATCCACTACATTTGCTTTTTAAAGAACATTACAGGCCTATTGTGGGCGTGAGTAATTTTGATTCGCTTATATGGTGTAGTTTCATCTGAAAAGCAGAAGACGGCGCTATGGTGTAGTTTCATGTGAAAAGCAAAAGGTGGCGCTCGGTAACCTAAATTCAAACGAGTATTCCGCGACCTTATTTGAGCCAATGGGTGTATTTTATATTAGAAAATATCACGCCTTGAAATATGTGTCACAAAAAGTGGATAAACAATAGTTGTAATTATGGAAAAGGTTTTTAACAGCTCTGCCTGTTCCACTGAAATAAATTAAAATACCAATTAAATAAAACTGGAAAAGGGCTAGCAACATACCTGATGGTCTGGCATGGAACAGTGGTTGGCAATTACCGCACTGGACTGGACTTGGCAAGTCAAGCAAGTTGAGTTTTCTAAAAAAAATGCTTACCAGAAAGCTACAGGACATTTGAGGAACTTTGATTCACAATTATTTTATTAAAATCATCCGCATCCATAATTCTAACCGTCCAAGCTGTAAAGATAATACATCTCCAACACTGACAGTCAAAGCGGCAAGTGATTAATGATTACGATTCACATTTGGAGAAGCCACAACAAAACAATAAGGCTTAAATAAGAACAAAGGCATGGTTGTGAAGTCAATATTTGGGTTACTGGATTGCTTGCAGCCAAACAGGTAAAACACAAAACAATCTAATATTGACGCGGAAAGGGGTTAAACAAAGGAAGAGTGAAATATCGATGCCGATACCAACCTTATTTTAAGGTATTAGTACTCTCGACAGCCATTATCGGCGATCCGCCTTTTACAATCAGTTATTAGAAATTAGAATAGAACATTGCTGTTAATTTCACACAATTTTAAGGAAATTTACTGGATTTTGATAGTTTTTTCTTTAGAATTACGCCATTGTTTTTTGCAGGAAATGTCCAAAGTACGAGTGGCATCGGTATCAGTGACAACTCAAGAATTGCCTAATTGTTCTGGTATCATTCTGGAAAAAAAATAAAAGTGGTAATGAACATTCAACTTTCTTGATTTTCCCACACGGCACACGCAATTTGACAAATCTTTTCGATTACACACAGGTTGATTTGATCATATAAAGTGCAACGTTATTTGCAGCAAAACAATCTGTTGTCAAGTTAATTCAAATCACTTTGGTTAGAACGTAGCGCTTCCTCTGCAGGACATTGTCTCTAACAGCAAACATATGCTGGTGATGAGTCAGACTAAAAAGTAAAGTGCCTCAACGAGTAGAATCTTGATATTTAGTACAATTACATTGGCAGCACCCAAAAGTTCTTATTTGCATCTCATGGGCAACGAGCAGTTTTCCTGTAACGCCTGGCAAGCAGGCAAGTCACACGCTGGCAGACCTCGGAATCTCTTGGCTGTCGGTCAGATTTAATTTCTGTCTGGAAAAGCGAGTTGAGGGAGAACACAAGCACACATGGATTCTTTAACTTCACCATTAGTATTCTTGACATCTTACATGATGTCTCACAGGCGCCAACAAGGATACATGGATGAGCTCAACTCCTCCAGCTGAAAAGGAAAATTAGAATTAGCTTTTTTTTTTTTTTTTTAGAAGCATACACATATATCCATTTATTTGTTGGTTTTCAATGGGGTTGAGGTCTGGGGACTGAGACGACCACAGCTTGATTCTGTGTCTGGTGACCCATTTCGATAAGTTTCAAAATTTCTACTGAGGAAAAAAAAGTTCTTCAACCAACACTTTTGTCAAGGGATCAAAGTCTTACATTCAAAAGCAACTTGTCCATGTTGGTGTCCCGGGCTGTTTTTCTCTGGTCGCCTTGCATCTCCTCTTCCTCTCCGTACAGGTCAAAGTGCAAGCGGGCCAACTTCTCCTGCATCTCACGCACATGTTCCATCTGGCCGATGGAGCACTCGTTACCTAGGCCGGACAAGACAACAGAAACATTTGTCAAGTCTTGTGTAAAACTTACTGCTCGGATCAAAATAATGTCAGCTGGATTCATTCTTATCAGGTCCTCCATTTTTTATATTGTGAACTATCAGAAAATATTTGTGCCATTTTTTTTAGAGGAAAAAATGAGAACACAAATAGAATTGCAACATTTGAGTGATGTAATGCAAGTTTTGAGATATCTCACCAAATGCTTGCAGTTTCCCTGAGTGGAAGTCATTGAGAAGGCTGAGAAGTCCCTTCTCCATCTCCTGCACGTCGGAGACATCAGTCAAGAATGAATGCTGGATGATGGGTGCTGTCTGGTTCTGATTAGGACTGGGACGAACACTGGAACCCATTTGATATTTTGATTTGTCACGAACTCCCCTTGAGAAAAACAAAACACCAATTGAATTAGGCATATCAAACGGCATGGCAAGTTGCTGCTACCTTCTATTCTTGTTCTTCTGGCTGGAATGGGGGCCCGTGCCGTGGCTGGAGCCGACATGCTTGCCCCCGGTGGAGGAACTGAGTTTCCGTGCAGAACCGCCGGTGGTGGTCGGCGCTGCCACAGTCACCGTAGCCGTCGCCGCGGGGGTTGTGGGGGTCCTGGGGCTCTTTCGTTTCAGTTTTCGCTCCTCCATAACAGCAGGAAACGGTGCTGGCAAGTTAGCAGGGTCGAGCAGACGTCATGCCATTCCAGCACTCGGCACAACGGCCAGATTAAGCAGAACCAGAACTCTCATGATCACAACTAAACGGAATTTCAAACGCCCGATTACTGTCAACTAATGCTACGAGTGTGAAACGTACGCACTTTGAAAAACGGATGCAGATAAAGACGTAAACGATTAAAACAATCGGTAAAACTAATAAAAAGAACAAAAAGAGCCCCAGGAAACGAACGCTTGTTTCCTTGTCAAATATTTAGCTAAAACAACTGAACACTTCCTGCTTTAAGTTGAATTAGTGGTTGGAAAAATACCGCTGACGATCATTACTGCCCACTACTGGTACGGAGTGTGAACAGATCTGTTGCTGGTTTTCTGACTCTTTGTGTCCATGTCGTTTTCTCTTTGACTTTGCTGTTCCCTGAGGCTTGTCTGTTACAATAATCACCAAAATGTAGTAAAATGAGGAAGATAATTGAATATATTTCCATTCAAAATTACAAATTTAACCAGGAATTTCCAACTGAAGTTATTTTCTATAAGCTCTACTTTTTTTTTGTTTATTTGGATAAAATTGCTGTGTTGTGTTGAGTGAACGTTATTCTTTTGTTTTACTTTTCTTTTCCATCTTTATAGTTGACCGGTTTAGAGATTTGTTGCCTTTTTCTTATGTAGTTACTGCCAGTAACCACAGGATGTCACTAAACGAACACTTGATAACAAAATTCCAATTCCCACAAGATTTTTTTTTGCAGGTTTGTCAAACTTTAAGCGTTCAGATTTGATTGAAAATGTGTTTAGCTAGTCTAACGCATTTAAAGTTTTAGTCTTTGTCTGCATGGTAGGTAGTCTGCATAATTAAAAGGGCATAATCACATTTTAAAATGATAAACAACATTCTGGTAAAAGTTGCAAAAGAGTAGACGTACTGTGAGAGCATTTTCTCGGTCCACTTGACGTCCCTCTACGCTTCCTCTTCTCGCCTTTGTGAGCTTGTGTGTTTGTGCTGCGTGACAGAGACTGAGTGAGGTGAACCGTGGCTAAAATTCCACAGATGAACGCATTTAGACCGAGTCCTCACCGCCATTAAGAGATGCGCCCAACATAATTGCAGTGTAGGCTGCTGTTCTGAGAGCTAGTTCATTCCTTTCTAATGCTGTTTGAATTATGCATTCGATTTTAGATGAATGGCAACTCATCTAATTACATATTTCCTCTTGCTGCTAATTCTAAGTTACCTGCCTTTTTTTTTTTTTGCTTTGGATGAGAAAACAACTGTTACTTTACTTAGATGTTTAAAAGCGACTCCCTTTAGTAAAACTAAATGCAATGTAATTATCTTTACAATAAAAATTGTAAACTCATGCAGACTAAACTTATAACGCTCCATTTTCCCCACCCTGGCACTCGTTTTGTCTTCAACTTTGTACTCCCTCATAGTCAATCCTTTGTCTCGCCATCACTCTGTAGAGGGTCCAGCTGACATTTTGGCTGTCCGCTCCCTTGAGGGGGTGGTCCAGGAGATCCAGACGCACTTGGCAGGTCGCCACAGAGTAGCCCAGGGTTCCTGATGGGGGCCTCCATTCTGGATAAGAAATCAAAAGACGACATCACTAGATGTGCCTGTGGTCAGAAATGCTGCACACACACTTTACATCTCCAAAAGTAAAGGGTGAACTTTTTTTGGGACACATGTCCAACGAGCAGAACTGGACTCATTTTTATGATTATAATTATTATAATTTTTTTTGCATTGGTGCCCCCCCAATAATGACGATAGACAGACATGAGGATTGTTGGGTGTCAGGTTCTCACATCTGGATACAAACTTCTTGAACAATTTCAAACCATCTACCACTTTTCCTCATCCATTTCAATCCATTATCAAACCGAGCCTTTTATCTTTGCACCTTGCTTGATGATGAGGGATAATAATTCTGTGAGTAATAACCGAGACAGCCCCTCTCTGCCGATCTCAAGTACGTTTAATGGAGGCGCGACAGTGCGTGTGTGTGTGTGCATGTGTGTGTGCGTGCACACTCGCGATTATGTGATTGTTTGAATAGATCCTGTTCAAATGGTGCAGTCCCTCCAGGGGCAAATTGTTATGGATGCTGTGGCGCTCAAATCACTGTTATTTGGTTCCTTTAAAACAAACTAATTACAGCAATTGCTGTGTGTGCGTGTGTGTGTGTCTGTGTGTGTGAGCACTCGTGCGCATCAATTAGTCTCCTTTCCCTTGATTGTTTGTTGCTACCAGTTTCTTTAGCGTGCACTTGTTTACTGCTGCAGCTGTTGCGCATCACTTTGGTTTCGAGCACAACCACAATGACATAAATACTTTGGGTCCAATGAAAACAAGCTGTTAAAGCATTGTGACCACAAAAATTATGTTTCCGTAAGTGCCGCAATTAATTGAAATTAGCATCAAATTAGACGGAATCGACAATTATGCACGTTTGATTTCAATGATCTAACGAACACATTTAAGGATGTATAGAAAATTGTCCCATCCATCCATCCATCCATCCATCCATCCATCCATCCATCCATCCATCCATCCATCCATCCATCCATCCATCCATCCATCCATCCATCCATCCATCCATCCATCCATCCATCCATCCATCCATCCATCCATCCATCCATCCATCCATCCATCCATCCATCCATCCATCCATCCATCCATCCATCCATCCATCCATCCATCCATCCATCCATCCATCCATCCATCCATCCATCCATCCATCATAGCTGACGTATATGTGACGTAGAACCACAGAACAATCTATCAGGATATTTGGATCCATCATACAATTAAGCCATTGGCAATTAATGCTTGCAAGGGGGAAATCGGCCAGATTATCGGTAAGTGTGTACTCTTTTTCGACAAACAGCCATTCTGTGCCAGGCAGGTGTGTGCGTGCGCCTGTGTGTGTGTGTGGCCCACAAACCTTTGTGCCAGCTCCTTCACGCCCTTGTGTGCCAGGTACGGCTCGTCTTTGTGTGGGCATGAAAGCGCGCCACATCTGAAGAAGGAAGAAAAATGGCCATTCTCACGGGGAGAAGAGGAGGCACGGGAGGAGAAGGAGAGAGGTGGCCTTAGCGTTCCTCTCATCGTTCAGTCCAACACTTCTCCTCCTTTCGTTTGGTTCCATGCACTCGGCTTTTAGTTCTTTTCCGTTTAGTGGCATTCCATGTGCAGCCGCTCCTCTGCCGTCCTCCTTTCTTTGCACTCCATCCTTTTTCTCTCTCAACCCTCTTTTTCCCCATCCATCCCCTCTTCCTTCTCGTCCCAGTTTCCAAATGTTTGGACGGCTCGCCGCTCCGGTCACCGCTCAGGGAGGCTGCCGAGCTAAAGAAGAACATCACAGGCAAACGGGCTCCAATTTCAACGGAGACTTTTTCGCTACCTGCACATCTCCTCATCCCAAAGCTTATCAGCGAACCCAGCCCAGGAAACATTTCTGAAACTGGTGCGACATCACACGCGAGCAAACACCAAGCGTCCAGAGATAAGCTTCTCTGCTCTCGTCTACGCCGGTTGCTCAGCACCGCAGGCCGAGTAGAGTCAAGTGCGACTACAACATTGGCATTCAAACAATTACGAGACAAACCTTCCGTTGTCATCCCAACTGTAAGTTAAACCATATTTTTGTTGCTACCATACTTTTTTTCACCGAGTACTGTCGCTCCCTGTCACTGTTCCAAATGAACCAACAATAGGCCAGAGATCAGCCATCTTACGTTGCCACTATTTCCAACAACTCAGTAAAACTCAGAGTTGTACATTAGAAGAGAAAATAAAAAATATCTTACAGATGTCAGACTTATAGGTGCAACTGAGAGCAATACACCGTGGAATGTTTGCCTTAGAGAGAAAATAAAATGTAGCTGAGACAAAGACACATTCAAGTAAGGCAGGTTTAGAAACTGGCAACGTAAGATGGCCGCCGATGGTTTAATTCCTCTTGACGGTGAGCAAGCAGCATTGTTAGTCCATAACCCTAACCCACATTTTTTTAAGTAGATTTATAATCTACCTAAAAAACCTTTATCGTGATCCAGATGATTTTTTTTCTGCAACCACTTGACCAAATAACATTGAGTAAATTCAACAAAAACGTTTTTCAGCTCCTAACCCAAAGGACCTCAGTCAAGATTAAAACTCAGACCCTTCTTGATGAGCCGCGCAAATGTGGACAGCATTATGTCCGTTGGGCACTTCCAAAGCTCCTTCTCACTCGGTACCGGACTTATGACATAATCTTCACTTGCTTAGGGATAAAGTCATCACTTGCTGTTCCACACCATCGCTTCCTTCCTCCACCCTGCCACTCATCCTCAACGCTGCCTTCATCCCTGCACATTGATTGATTGTCACTCCGCAGGTGTGCTGACCTTTCACCTGAGGTGTTGGTTCTTCAAGACTTCAAGAGGTAAGAGCGATTGATGTGAGATCTTTGAAGGTGCTCGTGTGTGTTTCTTCTGAGCTCCTGCAGTTAAGGAACCAAAGGTCCTCGGGGTATTAGAGCAGGAGATCAGGATAAAGGTTCACGCACACACACTGGCATCTCGGCGACCTCTCGGTGAGTTCAGTGGCAAGGCGTGGTGAGAGAGGTCGTTTGAACCTGAAGATTTTAAAGATCACACACACGCCAACTCCATAAACGCACGCACAAACATATCCAAAGCGCATCGCACAACACACGTTGGAAATTTTTGATAAGGGCCACGCATAGAATTCAAATTGCTGGATTCAGGAATTCCGAATATGAGAAGGACAGATGTGCGGGGACTCAGATGAATGAGGCCAAAAAGTCTTTAATGTGAGTTGGTCTTGTAAGGTCAGATGGGGCAGGTGGGGGGGAAAGGTTATAAGAAAGGTCAGCATGATTTATTTAATCCCAGCACAATCACACACATACACAGCTCTGTCAGAAGGTGATGGGCTGAGATTTTTTTTTTTTTTGGACTTTGTATGTATGCAGAGTTTTTTTTGTGTGAATTATTAAGTATATTTTGTGACCCAATTCCCCGATGGGTAAGCTCACAAACCCTTGCGCACTTGATGCTTTCCTGGAACGGGTTAAGAGGCCCAGGTGGAAGAAAGAGAATAGCAGAGTACTGCAGCGCATGCAAAAGAAGCCTCATGAAAAATGGACGAAAGGACTTTAGAAAAGCGGATGTAATTAATGTTAGCGATGAAACAAAACTGACTGTCATTTGCTCGTCTTGTTGGGTGGGAGGGGGTGAGGCAGAGTCGGGATGCTGATGAGCAGATGAAAGTGGTGCACACCTGCCTTTTGTGGCAGTGGATACCCCGAGGCACAATGTCACAATGGTGTCTCGGTGACAGTGCCAGCCTCATTGACCAAGCCCCCCCTTCGCCACTTCCCACACCCCCACCCTCTTGTTCGCTCGCGGCCTTGCTAGTCCTTCGCGGGCCGTGACCTTGGTGGTCACAAGAAAACGGCCATATGGGGGAGACCGAGCGAGGAGGAAATTTAGTAATCTCTCATTTGTCTACGTTTTCTTCGCCGACTTCCCGTGCGCCATATGCACTCTCGCCAGCCTTTAACCCCCCCCGCCCGCTCCCCTTGGCCGAGGACGAGGCCAGTGCCCCCGCCACCTTACCCAGGGCAAGGGCTGCATATGTTAAGAAGGTGGCTAGGACAGAGCGGCGGCAGATGGCTCAGCCCTAAGGCTGCCGCCGCTGCTGCTGGTGCATGCGGAACGGAGGTGTGCATGGTTAGCGGGTAGCGGATCACGCTTATGTGTGTGTGTGTGTGTGTGTGTCCAAAAACAACTAAAAAAAGTCTTGGTTGAAGCAACATCAAATTTAAGTATTCACATATAGACACAGGCAAAAATAGCCTTTATGATTGGTGTAAGTCACTGGTGTCCAATTCAAGGCCCCCGGGCCAAACCCGACTCTGCATGTTAGTTTATGTGGCCTGGTAAAGCTTGCCACAATTTTTCCTTGACTTCAGTTTAAAACTAATAAACAAAGCATAATGTTGCTCAAATCCAGTGGCAGTTATGTAATCAACGGGATTAGCAGTCCAACATGAAATACAAACGTTATTTTTTGAAGCACTTTTCACGTGTAAAAATGCAACTCAAAGTGGCTGACCTTATAAGGAAAAGAGCTTTTGTAAAGAAAGACGTTCTGAAACCGATCCGGGCAAGTACGACAGAGGTGTGACTTTTGTCCTTCATTTCACCCACAATGGTGGTCGTCTGCTACAAAGCAGGACATTGTGAAGATGCTTGGAGGTATGACACAGCTGCTGCGCTCTGAAGCGCGCACGCACACCTTGCAGATATGGGCCGGCTGCCACGCTTTAGTCTGGATAATAGGCTGCTAAGGGCGCAGCTTGCTCGGCAGCCTCACACACACGCACAAATTCACAGACAAGTTCATCTCATCTTCTATGCGTACTTAAGTGGCAGCCCGTTTAGCACAGTCAATCGCTGCTGGGTCGATTATCCAACCTCACTATCTTAACCGGATATGGTCTAAAACACACAAACGCACAGCCAATGTCGTTAATATGGATCTTTGACGTCTATAGCCATCAATGGCAGTGAATGAGTTCATAATGTGTCGCAATAACAGACACCACAAGGATGAATTTATGAAAGAATATGGAAATGGGCCATGTTTGGACATACGGGATTTTCCGCCCAACAGCGACGATATTTAGCTTGCATATCACACGTGCACACCCCACAGACTCCCAGAAGGTCATTGCCTTGAGGACATACATTTGAAGTGAAGATCTTTGGCATCAAGCAGCTGGAGGCCGAGTTGCGCCGTGTCATCTACATGCTGCTACTCATGCATACTTTTGTCTCCTAAAGTCATTCTTCTCCAAGTAGAATGAAAGACAGACCAACGCTCGGTACTAACAGGTGTGTAAACAAAATCTTGTGGTAAATCGGCGAGCAGCACCTTTTTTTTCATTTGCAGACTCAAAACAATACATGCTCTCCAATAAGAGCCCTTCTATGACATTCATCTTCAGGTCTCTTTGTAGTGTAGCCGGCCTTACCTCCTGGTAATGGATACTAATGGTCCCAGGCAGTCCTCTAGGGTGCAGGGGCTGAGAGTTGTCTGTTTGACCCCGTCGTCAAGCTGGGCGACCTGGACCCCAGGGGTGGTTGGCCCTGTAGGGATCTGTGTCACCATCAGCATGCATTACACTCAAGGTACACACACACTGTTCGTAGCCATGTTCATCAACTTCTTCATAGAGTACACTGTAAAAAAAAAAAACGAAAAAAAAAACATATATGTTAATTTTAAAACATATTTTTTATATTTAATTATCATATTTTTATTTTTTATAATATAAATATTTTGAGTTTTGAAAAAAATAAAAAAATTTCAAAACACAAAATATTTTTTGAATTGCTCATATTTGATGAACAAATTTAATCAAAGTTTATTCTCCAGTAGCTGTAAAAATATTGACAACTTTGTTTCTGGTTTGCCATATGCTATCTACTTTCCATGATGGCTGCTTATCTATTTTCTGTTTTTTGTTGGGGAGGGGCAACCTTTATCACGTAAAACAACATGCATCTTTCCCCTTTTCTCCTTCTGTCTCCAAGTAGGTGAATGTCAAAAGCGGGGTGTAGCTCAGGTAAACAGAACTCCCAGGGGAGTGTTGGCCTTTGCTTTCACAGCCGGGGGACAGAAAAACAGAGGCAGGTGAGGGAATGAGCAGAGGGAGGTTGAGTGGACAGAATAATAGAAAATTAAAAAAAAAAAAAAACAATCAAAACAATGGAAAAGAAAATGAAAGTTGGAAACCAGCTGCAAAGCTCCCGTCGATCCCAGTGAAAACAAATTTGACCTCATGTATTGTTTATCTTGTATAAATATTTTTTTGCTGTTGGAAATTTTATGTCTCTTGGGTGAACATAATCCGATATATAAAAAAAAGTATAAAAGATTGACTTGCTGTCTGCAAGGGGCGGGCCAGCAGCGTCCATCTTTGAGGAAGCGACTGCTTCATAAGAGCAGCGAGTCAGTCCTGCCTCCTCGACGGCGGTCTCGGCCTCCCGGCGTGGCAAGCAGCCGCCGCTCGCCCTGGGCAAGTGCTTCGCCGTGGGAAGGAGCCTTGGCTTTAAGTGGCTCTAAGTGGCTCTCGCTGTTTGTCGCTTTAGCTGTTTATTTTTTTTTTTCCTGCGCTCGCCACGGGCAGGGAGGGGCTTCTTAGCGAAGCTAGGCAGGGAGGATGAACACAGCGAAGCCTGCGGCGCTCTGTTCACATTTCCTCCACTTGCCAGGCGCTTCATCGTTAAAAATGCCATGTTAAGATTTGATTATGTCACTTTTGAGCATGTGGTTTCGTATCGACACAGCCAAACAATAGGTCCGAGAGTGACCTTCTAAGATGACATTATTTACTATCGATCCACCGCCGTCGTACCTTTGAGTCTTGCTGGGACTTTGGTGCCGACAATGGCGGTATTGTTCCTGCTTTTGAGGACGCTCGGTGGCCTGGACTTGACTCAGCGTTACTTTAGCAAGTTGCGGCTTGCCCGCATTTATAAACGCGGCCTCTGAGGTGGACAGGATGTTCAAACGCAGAAAATGGCCTCACATGGCACTTAACACACACGCACGCACATCTTCAGTGGCCTCACTGTCTCAAGTTAAGCAGCAAATGAACGCAATTAGCCACGGCTCTGCAAACACACACTGGGGTATTGTTCTGCTCACACTCACTCAAACCCTAATCTGCTGCACCGGAGGGATCCTGTGTGTGTGTGTGTGTGCGTTTCTACGAGGGCAGTCGAGGGGAAGGAGTTCAGAGCCCAGCTGACAGAAGGGGCTCCGAGGCCTTTTTTCCCTCAGAGGTTTACACGACGATGATCAACTCCTCGCGCCTTAGTCCTTGCAGCGCTTGCATCAGTACACACACACACATGCTCTCTCTCTCGCTCGTGTCTCTTTGAGCAACAGCCCCGTTTGAAACAATCATAGACACGCGCACACACACACACCCCCTTCGGTCAAAGCCAGATGTTCCGGGGTGAACAAAGGCATTAAGTCACAAGTTAGTGTTCTCAACAGCAGGTTGAGCCTTGGGTCATGATTAACATGCACAGGCGCTCAGTTCGGTGCACATCAGCTTCCTTTCTCTCCAGCAAGTGCGTGTGTCTAATTGACGGCTGGTACAAGATTTCTTGCAAGAACACCTACACAAGTGGCTGCTTAATGACTGCACTTTAAGAGGCCTCCCGGGCTGCCGTTGGAGAAGCGGCGGCGGTGCCTTCAGGCCCGTCGCATCAGCAACCGGTGGCAAGACCAGCGCAAACAATATGATGACAAACATAAGTTGTTGTCATGATTATCAGGGTTGTGATTCCACTGCCAATTCTTCGTCCTATGTGAGGCGACTGTTTGTGTGCCTTTGTCGCCATGACAACGGAACGTGTGTATAATTTCAGGATCAGGTGTCAAATACAAGGCTCGGGGGTCAGATACGGCCCGCCACATCATTTTAAAGTGTGCATCAAATTCATGTCAATACTAAAATAAAAAAATGTTTTCACTTTTAATAGCGATATTGCTAGCAATTTTTATTATCATACATATTTTTAAAAATATTTTAACAATTTTTTTAAGTTTCTGTTTTAAAAACTAGTCATTCATCTAGTTATTCCCTAGTTTGTTGTGTCGCCTAGACTATATATAGTAAGAGACATTCACACATTTTTTGGATTGACAATTTCAATGGCCCTCCAAAAGAAACTCTGACTATGATGTGGTCTGCGACAAAATTCACAGCCTCGTTCTTAGTGCTCACTTCTGCGTTGAATTCATTCAAGCAGAACTGAAACGAGGCCTTCACCAAACTGTTCTTATAAAGTTACGTGAACAGAAATGAAAAAAAAAATCTATTGTAACTGAGAGGTCTTAATCAACAATTTTTTGATTATCCGCTTGGTTTTCTTCTCTGCATGCAGAAAGCGTGTGTGCAAACACAAGGAACATTTTAGTGGAGATAAAAAGGTGGCATTCTGAGAGGACCATGGCCGCGTGGAGCCATCTCAAAGTGCACCAGATGTGCTCGCTTCTGCAATCATTCCAGCAAAGACACTGGCTCAGATGTTTTCTCTTGCCTTGTTGGAGCACTAAATGTCTTCCGTTTGAGCTGCTGGCTGACCTTCTAGCGCTCTGGCCTTTTCCCGTGTTCCCCACCTTCACCGGCAAGGCAGCTGTGGAATTGTGCCTTTCAAGCTTTGCCACCTCTGCCATCTCGCAACGTGGCTCTCGCAACATTTGGCATCTGACGTGGCGTTTCGTACTGGTTACGTTTCCTTCGACTGTGGCTTCTTTGTTTGGGCTCTGGATTTAATAACTAATATAATTAAGTTTTTTTTTTTTGCTTAAGAGGATTTTGAACAAAAAAAATGGCAGTGTGTAAAGTTTGAAACCTCATTTTGGATCGACATTAATTTTTCTTGTTTTGTTTTGAAGAGACTCTCGATTCATATTATATTTTGGATAATGACTCGAAATGCGTTGCTTTTCAAGCATTTTTATGTGTCCTGATCGGTCAAAGGACAGGACACGTTTTTTTTTATTTTTTTTTTTTTTATTAAAGCTAATTATTCCTCAGTTCTCTATTTTTAAAAAGGCGTCTGTGTGTGTGCGAATGATTGTGTGTGCGTGTGTTTTGTGGGTCTTCTTTTGTTTAGGTCAGTAAGTATGTTGGTGTGTGTGCTGACCTGATAATCTGTGTGCTTTATGGAGTGCTGTTCATACATCAGTCTCTACTCTGATCCCAAACGCAAACACAACGTCCCCCTCCCACATACACGCATACACACACACACGCACACACACAGTGTCTTCGCAAATAGACAAAAAAATAGCATGATTAAAAAAAATAAAATAAAATTTGTATGATGCAGCAACCAAGTGCACATACAAAACAAAAAGCATTGTTGTGCAAGTACAGCATCTTTTTGTATTTTTTTTTGTACTGATCCCGCTCAGAATCCCTCAATCCCAAAGTCAAACACAGACTCTTTATCAGGGAACACACTCGCACTCGCACATAATCCCTGGATCACTACACCTGGGCGTTTGCGTCCTGTGATGGCCACACTTCTTCTTCTCAAAAAGCACAAATGAGAGTTTGTGCATTGGAATGAACACAGCACACATTTTGCGGATAGAAAATAAATAAAATGGCGGACGGTTATTGGAGATGGTGGTGGTGCCGATTTGAGCAAGAGTGAAAAATATTTATGCAAAAATACAAAAGATGTGTCATGATTGCTTTGAATGACGTTGAGTATTCACGCGGCCTAAATGGGACACGGCGAGATTTTTTTTACGTCAATTACTTTTTTAATTGGTGCATGTGTAATGTAAATACAGTCTGCTTTAACTGCTGCCGCTCCACCGTAAAACAGATTTTCTCCCTCATTAGGCAGTCACTCCTTCAAGTGGCTCCGTCCCAATGGACCTGCCCTGGACGGGCCTTGCGTGTGCATGCGCGCTTGTGTATGTCTCTGCATGATCAGGGCAAAAAAAAAAAAAGGGGGGGCATGTATGCAACTATATTTAACAACAAATATTGTAGTAAATAGAGGAAAAGTGCAGCATTATGAAAAAGAAAATCATTGTGTGTTTCTTTAGTTAATCTTGACTTATTCTCTGTAGCTTTTCTTGCAAGCTTTTTTCTTCACTCAAACCCTGATTGTGCCTTTTACTGCAGTCATTGTTCAGGATGTTATTTATGTCTCATCATCCTTGCATGAATGTGGCAGCGATGAAAAGAACAAGTCCAGCTTGAATGAGCAATGTCAGATTTTTTTTTTTTGTACGAGGTCTAACCTTAAGGTAAACACGAGCGAACGGCATGCACAGTCCCGGGTGTTGCAAATAATTCAGACCGGATAATGAGGTAGACAATTGGTGACAAGCAAGAAAAGAGAGGGTTGAAAATAAAAAATAAAATAGCGAGAAATAGAGGAAAAGACACCATATGTTGTACACCTGAGCCTTGTGAAAAGTGGGGGAGGGGTCAGGGGGGGTGGACTGTTAAGTGTGTGGGGGGGTGATGGGAGGGAATCAGTTCCACTACACGCTCATTACCACCTATTCATCTGGAAGACATCTCTGAGCACATCCACTGCGGGCTAACTTACACGATGTATTTGTTTGCATGTACACTAATGTGCATGTATGGCAGCATGCTGCATCCCCCCGCCCCACTCCGCCCCTCCCCTCCCCGCGCGACCACACAGACCACACACATAATAAGATTAATGGCTTGATAATGAAGCATAGTTACATGCCTTTCGTTTTTCCTTTCCCCCACGTGACTTCCATTCTGCTGCCCCGCTCCCACTTTGAAGGCTGCAATTAGCTCCTTTATTAACATGAAAAACACAAGCACTTACGTCTTCTCGGGATAATGGAAGATGACGAGCGCTACGATATTTGACTACAATGTCCCTCATGTACCTACGTATTTGAGGCTTTTTAATATCAACAGTGAACATACAGCAAAAGCACTCAATGGTCAAGGACAGCTGCCGAGGGAGCTCATACATACATGCACGTATTTTTGAATCGGGCTTGGTTTGATTTGAACTCCCAAATTCCAGAGTTCAAATCAGCACAGTGACAGACAATGAACAAAAGGTCAACTCGTGCATTAAATTGTCTTTTGTTTTTACTTATATAACAATTCCTGACATCCTGTAATCACTCTGCATGGAAGTGGGAGACTGTTATTGATGTGCTCTTTTCAATTGTCCAACTCGTTGCTCTCTTTTAGGTGAGGACCCCATTAAACAGTCACCAAAATATGACTTAAATGTAATTTGAGCCTTTGTGCTCTCTTTTTTTTTTTGCCTTGCCAATGCATCCTATTTTTCTTTGGTTATCACCGACCGCTGATCACAACTGAGGCCAGTGAGGTCTTCTGGTCTTGATATGTCATTCTGGATACTTTTGCAACCTCCTGGATATGTCGTACTTTTGGAAAAAATATTTGGGTGGCCCAACACTCCTTTAAAGTACAATATGTGGTATTCCTGAAAACTTTATTTGGACTAATTTACAACTGTTGAGATGTTCAACCTTAGAGGTAGATATGTACCTTTGTCTCAACATCAGTGCATTAATATCACGTGTGACCACAATCATCATCATCATCATCATTTATCATCATCACCATCATCATCATTGTCTTCATCATTATTGTCATCATCATATCATCATCATCACTATCATCAGCACCATCATCATCATGACTACCACTATCACCATCCTCATCATCATCCTCATCACCATCATCACCATTATCATCTATCGTCACCATCCCCCTCCTCCTCATCATCATGATCATCATTGTCATCATCATCATCATATCATCATCACCATTATCATCAGTATCATCATCATCAGCACCATCATCATCACTACCACGATCATCATCACCATCATCATCTGCATCATCATCAATATCATCTTCCTCATCACCATTATCATCATCACTATCATCATCATCATCATCATCAATCATTATCTTCATCACCATTATCATCATCACTATCACCATCATCCTCACCATCATCATCATCATCATCAACATCATCATCACTATCATCATCACTATCATCATCACCATCATCATCCTCATCAACATCCTCATCATCACTATCATCCTCACCATCATTATTATCACTATGATCATTGCCATCCTCATCCTCCTTATCAACATCATCATCATCATCATCATCAAGACAATAGCCCACCGCAGACGGCCAACATCCTCTGCACACAAAACCGGAGCAATACAACCAAATCAGAGAGGTTTTTCCCCCCACGATTGCGATGACCCGCCTCATCTACTATTAATCGCCGATCAACGCGCACCATCACCATTTAGTATGCCTACCGGGGGAATGGGGATGCCCCCTTCCAGATGGATGCCTGGGGCCACCGCCCTGTTGGCCTCTCGCTGAAGTCCACATATCCGAGCATGCAACATTCTACAACTACACGAAAAGCATCGGGTATGAACATCAGAGCACAAAACTATCAGAAAACATTTTTCATAGCAGGAAGCAAGAACAACATCAATGGGAGCTTTGTTGCATTTACAAAATCTGTCTTCAGGCACTCTTTCCCGCCCGTTTATGTGTTTGTGCGTTGACATTTTTACGTGTGCATCAGCGGCCATATGTTTGCGCATGCCGGCGAGTGTGTCGCGCAGCTGGCAGCCTCACAGACAGGTGGGCAGGCAGCGCTCGCCTTCCAAAGAGTCGTAGCCCCGCAAATGTTCCCTCCTCGCCGAACGCCGTTCTCCCTCGCTTGCCCCCCCCTCCCCTTCCCTTCCTGCCTCGTCTCGTGAGCCGCTGTTGTTTAGTACGTTGGCCCAATCTGGAGGGACATATGCAGCCGCGCGACTACCCCCTTGTTTGGGCTCCCAAGAAATTGTCCCACATAAATATTGCAAATTAGTGAGACCAAATGGCCTTTTATGGATTCTTCTGTCAGCGGAACGATTTCAAATGGCAGCTTTTATTTCCTCTATGATGTACATCTGTTAATGTGGGAGGAAAAACAACAACAGATTTTTGCATGCCAGATTTTCAACTTCCCTTTTTTTTCTCTTAATTGTCCAATTTCTAAAAACACAAACTTTGGCCGTTCACATGTGATAAGATAATGGAGTTTATTATCGTTACCACCGAGACAACTTACAATGTCAGCCCAATGTGTGTGTGTGCGTGTGTGTGTGACGCAGTTTATCATGCCAGAACCCTCTGCCCTTCTTTCCATCTGCCGAAACCCCCCAGGCTGGACCAAGGTCAGGTCGTCCCTCCTCCTCCACGGATGTGGATTCACATCAGCCCGTGTGTACGAGCATGTGTCAAACAGGTAATGTCAAAATAAACTGCAATTCATATTTGGGAAAGAAAAAAAGAAAAATTGCCAGGAATAATCAGAGCAGTGAGTATAAACAGCTCGTCAGTAGCTACGGTGTCCTTGACAGTGGAGAAAAATGCCAATGAACACTTAGGGTAGATAATACGGGATACTGTGTTTGCAAAACTAACACTACGAAAGCAAAGCCGGCAGTCAACCGTGGAGAAGAAAAAGCAAACATTGACAAAGCGATGCGCCTTCTCACAATCTTAAGACGCTCTGCGTCCCCCCCAGGAGAACCAGACTGGGCTGGCTGCCAAAACTGGATAATTACTCACATCATCCCGACATGCACAGATTTGATAACAAGAAAGTTAGACAAAATGAAAACACTCACAAGGAGCGTGCAGGGGACGTGTTGTAAAGTTCGAGTCAGCACTTCTGATGTCACTCACTAGGCCCGTTTGAGGTACGTGCCAACACGGAAATACAAGGTCACGAGCTTGTTTGCCTCTTCTGAAAAAGCAAGCCACTGGACCAAGATGAGACGGGAAGGTTACGAGAACATCTTATATATTTTGTATTGAGAAGACTCAAATACAAATGTGGATTGTGTGTTTGTGTGTTACAGTGTTGGGATACAGTGGGTGTCTCAAGGTGAGATCCCTTATCAGTTGTGTCTTCGAGGTGTACTGTTGATTGTTTGATAGCAACACACACACACACACATGCACGCACACACGCACACATGCACGCACTTCAGCTCTTCTTCAGCTGCAGTACAGCATTGGAGGCGCAGTGAAAAATCTCTGCCACCTAGTGGTGACCACTTTTATTACATCTGAAATTATTATTATAATTATTATTTTTTTTATCAATTGAAGGCCTTTCCAAGTATGGAAACCGCATGCAGTTCGTGGGTTGCTAGTTGTCCATCCCTGGACTAGCCCAACCCGCATTTGACTCATTGATTGATGGACAGAAATGTCTTGCGTCATTGCACTACATTATAGATTACATAAAGTATAAAACGCATTTCTGCCCTGACAGTATGTTTCTATGAATGAGCAAATGAGCATTCACGGAGAAAAAGTGCACAATGACATTTTCTCTGTGAAAAAGATTGAGGATGTATGTGTTGGCTGTGTGTGTGTGTGTGTGTGTGCGCACGTGCACGTGAGAGTGCACACGTTGCACAGCTCTTTAAAGTACTAAGTGGCCTGAGGCAGGCCAGGTTGAGCAGACAAGACAGGCAGATAATAGAGGGGCATCTGTGTGCCAAGGACTGGACCTCAAAGTCACACACACACACCCGCACACACACACACACCTGAGCCAGCCAACACATACATCCTCTGTCCTTGTATGCGTCTATTTATCACTTCTACATTAATCTAAAAGATTTTCTAAGATGTCTCATTCTCAATCTGTCCGCTATTGGCTGCTGTCCTCTTCCTCACCCCCTCCCCTACTCACCACTCATGTCATATCTCCCTTCAATTTCACATATCTTGAATGAGGTGTAGATAGCCTTAAGTAAGCCACAGTCCACTTCATATAAACCCACAATTTTTCATCGATGTACAGATTAACGGTGTTTGTGTATCTTTATGGCTTTAGAGTGTGGAAACAATAAAATGGGATGTTGCCACATCACATGACAAAACTAATTTCATCGTATTTGCCGACAAGTTAGGATCATCTCCATACTTCCTTTTGCACCATTCAATTAATTTGAGACAGGTTGTTATGCAAAAAAAAAAAAAAAAGATGGAAAATGTTTGGATAGAATGGATGCACTATATATTATTATTATATATTATTTGATAATATTAATATATGTAATACAGCAATACATTTCGTCATAGTTATGAATTAAAAAATACACTTTTTAAATCGGCATCAATACATTTGGGGACACTTTTGATAAAATGTTATTAACCAGGTTGTGAATGCTCATTAGCTGAGACTTACAAAAGTCTCATATTGTTCCTTCACATAACACATAATTGACCTCTGACCTAATACTACTTCTGCTTTCTAACATCCTGAACCTCCAATTCATTATTATTTTCAAGCGCATCTCCATTTTGTCTCAATCCATGAGGGTACACGACTCCTCCACATCTTCACACAACAAAGTCAAGTTTACAAAAGATCACATGAATAAAACACCACAATCACACAAACGGGAAATTTCCTGCATCATTCAACAGAACGCGGCCACCGGTGGACAGCGCCCGAAGACATTATTAAAGATTGACGACAGGGACACACTCTGTGGCGTACAAGTCACAATGAGATTAATTACTTCCACCAAGGCGGGTGGGGAAATGTTTTTTTTTTTTTTAAAGTTGTTTGGTTGGACATGCATGGAAGGATGAATGCGACATCACTGATCCTGGCAGGTGAACTTCACGTAGCATGTCTCCGATCGAAAGACGGCATGAACGTGTTTTCATTTATATGCGCAACTGGCTGTTACATAATAAATACTTGTTGTCAACAGCCACCATCTTAATGATCACAATAAAAATGGATCAAGCTACTCATGTTTTCATTTCCGAGTGTCCATGGCATTATTTGTAATGAACAGTGCATTTTCTATAGAGTTTGAGTCAGGGGATTTTCTGCTTAAGCCCTTTTGGATTTATCTTGCTACATGCAAAATAAGTTTAGTTGCATCTTTCTTTAAATTGGCACACAAAAGTTTCCTGTGCAAGCAATTCTATAATGACACGAGTTATAATCATTTCGACCTTGTAAAAATAACGCAAGAATCATTTCGAGCTCCAAATTAATATGACGGCCATTTTGGTGTATGCAAATTGGAATGAGTATGAATAGGCAAAACTGTAGTCAATTATTCTAAGAAAGTAAATAAAAGGTAAACTTTTCAACAAGATACGAAACAAACCAGTTTTTCTCATGCTGCATTGTTTCAATAATTTTGAGCGCCCGTGTTAACCCTACACATTAATTTGGACGTTTGCTATACATCTTATTGTATTTAGCAGTACTTAAATCATCATTTGATGCAAATGAATCAATGATTTATTCAATTCTTGTCAAAAGTACGACGCAACCATCTTTTATCCAATTATGCACTGGATGTGAATATTCATTACAATAATCATTTTATGTCTACTTTTTTTATTTTTCCAAACGTAGGAACGTCTTCTTGGTTAATTCCGTTGTCAGCCCTATAATTTTCAATCTTTTCACTCTCTGCTTTTGTACCTCGGTGGATAAGAAATGCCCTGCTCACCCCTCGCAAGGGTGCACGCGTCTGTCAGTCGGCAGTGTCACCAATAAGTGTGCCAGTGTGTGTCTTTGTCCGCTACGAAGTGGAGCGAGCAGCGTACAGTAATGGTTATTTTGTCTCTTGCTATCCGAGCCTCTTTTATTCCCGTCGACCATGACGGGCTAATATGTGCCTGTCACACAACTGCTATTCAGCGCGCTAACACACTGGCAACTGATACTTGAGACACACAAAAATACACACCTCCAAGCGGGGGGTTCATTGCCTCTTTGGCGGATTGGTGGGTGGCGTAAGAACCACGTTGCATTCTTGCACCAATCAATCACTATTCATTCATTTTCAAAAGGACGGACCGTGTCCTGATCTCAAGAGTTGTAAGACTCCAGGTATGTTTGAATAAACCTTTGGAACCTTCACCAAGGTTCAACTTCATGTTCACATAATATCATTAACAATTTAATGACCATGTTAATATTATCGTCAGTGTGACAAGTTTGCTAGAAAAAGACTTGAGAATTGCAAAAGGTGTGTTCCAACTTTTTGAACTTTAAGAAGTTGCAAATAGATTATTTTTGATTATGAGAGGTGGGCACTATACCAATTTTTTCCGATCCGTCGTCCCCAGCCATCCTTATTCATAAATACATGAATATATTTATATATATATGAATACATAAATCTATCTATCTATCTATCTATCTATCTATCTATCTATCTATCTATCTATCTATCTATCTATCTATCTATCTATCTATCTATCTATCTATCTATCTATCTATCTATCTATCTATCTATCTATCTATCTATCTATCTATCTATCTTTTTTTTTGGGGGGGGGGGGGGTTAAAAGTCACACAAATGGGGGCTGACTTGGTCCTGGATTTGAAAACAGGTGGTTGGATGGAGCATCGGTAGGAAAGCTCAGTCAGGTTGGTCCAAATTGGTAGAAAATCAATTGGGCTGAGAAAGCATGTAGATAATAATAATAATTATGTTTTTCGTCTCGGATTTTTCATTCAATTGTGTGTACAGCTTGTCGACCAGGTTCTATTTTGCACCATCACGTCTGTTGAAGTGACCCAAACTCATACCCGGTATTCAGAAAGATGTTTGAAGAACCAAAAATTCAGAGTTCCCGTTGATAAGTACTTATTCTTGACTCAACTACTCTTGTTTCTTTTTTTTTTCTTTGCAATTCTGACTCATTCAAGCAATGTTTGACACAAGTCATCTTGTCATTGAATAAAAGGCACTCTGGATCCAAACAAGAGTTTCTTTAAAGAGCAATTAAAGACACTGAGCAAAAAAAAAAATAAAATCACGTATTCAACTATTCAAAGTTAGGCATCTTGCTTTAATTGAATGAGCAATGGGAACAAAAAAAATAGTTAATTAGTTTTTTTTCCCCTATTGATAACTTTTGATGAGATAGCAACAATTTGCATAAAAGCACAGTTGCATCGTCTGATAGGACCACATCAAGGTCAGCGCTTACCTATTCATCTTATCCTCTTGTAGGGACGCTCATTGCTTACTATTGAAGGTTTCAAATCAACTTAGAGCTTCCTTCCAAATGCGGAAAGCGTGCGGCAAAGATGCCACGCCACGCTACGCAGCGCCGGCGAGCCTTTTCTATCTGTGGTCATTAATTCTGTCAAAGCGGCAGACTTAATGAGTGGATGGCTGAGGAGCTGAGCCCGACGCAAATAATAACATGTGATAATGCCCGGCCACAAAGGAGGGGGAGGCAGCCTACCATTCAACAAGATGGGACTCGAGGTAAACATGCGCGGTAATTATATGTCAGCGTGCTTTCATTATAAGGCCGCACAAATGTGCACACACACACGTCAGGCCAAGTAGAAACACACACAACCGGATGTGACGGCGCATCGGTTAAACATTTGCAAAAATAATAATAATGGAAAAAAAAATGTAAATTAAAAAATAATTGAAAATAATAATAAAAAATAAGAGTTGAGTGACATAAAACACATACAGTATTATTAGCAAAAAAAAAAAAAATCGGAAAGTCAACTAAGAGATATCGTCAAGTTGGAGACGCCCGTGACCTTTATTTGATCTTTCATCAGTTGTAAGAGATGTGCGGAGCTTAAAATATGATGAGAATTTAGGCAAATGGATTCTCTCAAGGTAGCGTTTGGGGCGACTGAATGGACGGACAGAGAGCTCTTCAAAATGGCGATGAGGAGGATTAGGAGTGGCTATGGAGTGGACAGATGTGCGCTAATGTGTTTTGGCCACATCGCTGCAAGGACAAAATCACGAGGGCGCGTGAGAGCACGCGCGCGCACACACGCACGCACACACCATTAGGACCCTTTATATCACCACATACGTGGCAAGACCAAATGATTTAAAAAGATGAATGAAAATATTGCTCACTTGTTGCTTATACAAAAATACCTTGATCATGTCACACACACAAAGCGGGATCCGGCATCCAGATTTCAGCCAATCACACAATTAGGCCGCTGATGACCCATCTGTCTGCGTGACTGGCTTGGACAGGTTGTGTGCGTGTGCGCATGTTTTAGCACGAAAAAAAAAAAAAAAAAAAAGGTCAGACGAGACCCTCGCCACCAATACATCTCGCCAGGAACAATTTTCTTTTGTTAGCCACAAGCAGCGGCACTTTGAGTCATGTGAACAACTTAATGGCACTTGATCCCCTTTGCCAACTTGGAGAAATGATTTCAGTCAATTAGATAAGCCCCAACGCTCTCTCGAATGATTTGTAACGTAATAGCCTCGTTATGGCTCGCAACCCGGCGCTGTAGTTAAAGACAGATGCGGGCGAAATGATCAAAGATTGTAGCCTCCATGTTGACAAACTATCTTTGATCCAGATAGGAGAGATTTTAGAGGGGGGGGGGAGGGAAAGCTACTTTTTTTGCCAAACAGACCGACTCCATTTGCTGTCCATTAATGGTGTGTGGTGGCGCAAGATAGGAGCCTCGATAGCATCTTCTGCGATGCTATCTGTTATCGAAGTACACGCGTCCTTCAAGCGTCCATCATCCTATCGCTCCTCTCATCTCTCCTCTGTCGCTCTTGCCCTCCTCCTACCTTGCCTTGCTACCACCTCAAAGTTTCTCTTGTCATCTAACCTTGTTGACTGCCACCTTTTACTCGTCTCCTCACCTTTCTCCTTCGCCTACTCGTCTCCTGTTGTTTTACAACAACATCCAATAATCTCACCACCGTGACAGAGTTTGAATGCATACATCTTTGGATAATAAAAAAAAAATAATAATTCAATGGCAAAGCAAAGACCTCACACAATTAGACGGCATGCAAGGTCAAAGGTCATTGGCTAGATCCTCAGCCTTGCGCAACTTTCAAATGGCCTTCTTGAAACTTTTATAGATTACTCTCGGGTGTCTGCAAAGAAAGAACCCTATTGAATTTGAATGATTTCAATTTATTTGCCTTTCAATGTTGCGCACTTCAGATAACATGTCTAAGGACACACACAACCAACAAAAACACACACCACCTTGTACTTTTCACCAGTGCTCAAGACACATGCGAGCACACACACAACACACACACACAGTGGCGAGATGCTGAATTCAATTTCTAATCAATTTCTGTATTTTTATTCAAGTGCTCTCTTCAGGTAAATGGCTGCACTGGCTGAATTGGCTGATGGCGTCCATCAAGGATGTCTGCTAAGTACAGTGCACCGCTGAGGGCAAGGAGGGAGAGGGGATGGAGGGGGGGCTAGCTCGGATGACTTCTCTCTCAACCCCTTGTCTAACTGTTCTTCGATGCTTTCTTCATCACCTCGGCCCACACACGCGCACGCACGTGCACGTGACAGCTCTTCCGGAAAGCAATCAAGCTCTTGTGGAAAGGTCGGAGCAGTTCATAACAGCGCCGATCTCTCAAGTGTTTCTTTGAGTTCAGAAGGTCATGTCTTAGCCGCCTCCTTCTCTTGGCCTTAATCATCCTCCATTATCCAACCTTTGAGTATCGGTGCGCTCGTGTGTTTAAATGCTCACAAATGTGTCGTTTCTGTGTTTACAAACAGGGACACTTTGCACATCCTTCCCCAGGAAGTGTGCATGTGTGTGCGAGAAGAGCATCCTTAGCTAAGTACAAGGGCCACAGAGGTGATGGAGGAGATGAGGGAAATAGGAGGGAATGGGTTGATGGGAAGGAAGGGCATCAGGGTGAGAGGGGGCGTGAAGGAGGGATGAGAGGGGGAAAGGAGAGCTCTTGAGAAGGAAGAGGCTGTTAATTGTACAAGTTCCTTCCAATCTGAGTCGGTGAAAGACTTAAAGTACTTTATTTATTTTATTAGAGAGTATTGCTATTTTGCATCAGGTCCAGCTATTGCCTTTTATGTGGTAGAATCATGGAAATTATTAACTACAAAACAATCAATACAGTTTAGACAATACAAGGTATAATTTTATATATATTTTTTTGCTTTGTGTCTAAAGCTAAATTTGAATTACGAAGCTTAAGATACTCCTCTATTTGAAAGAAAATGTAAAATGTTTATACTGTGTGAAGCTAAAACCTCTCATCGAGAGAGAGCGAGTGTGTAATATTTCTGTGAAGAAAACTAAGAGAAGAAGGACAGGCAGAAGAAAAATATTTCTTGGAGGTTTGGAACCAATTCATAGTATTTCTATTCATTTCAATGCTTCATTCAATTGCTTTGGTGTATGAACTTGGTCACACAGCAAATTAACTTTACACGCCAAGGTGTTACTGTATTATAATATCGGAGTGGAAGTTGTAGCCTACGTTTGTCACCGCGTTTCATCTCGGAACTGCTGGTGGGGCCCTTCAAGGCCGCGGCAACACTGATGATGTATCGGCGAGGCGGCGGCCATGCCCTTGTCCAAGCACAACAACTTCACGAGGAGATTGATGGAAGGACGGAGGAGTAAGAAAGGACAGGAAGACATGATGGATCGAGGCGGCGTGGAAAACATGAGATGGCATGACTGATGGGAAAGGGAGGCCCGATCAGAGCGAAGTGGCCGGTGTCGGTCGTGTCGTCATGTCATGTGTGGATCTTCTTGTTCCCAAAAGTTGATGTTGGTGTTTAAGCATATGGTTGAAGGAGAATGGGTGTGTTTAATAGGGCACAGGGACTCGCGCTGGCTTTCGCCGATGATAAATGAAAGACTGATTCACAGCAGGACTGACAAAAGAATCTCTCATCCATCACTCAGCGCTGCTCTTCATCTCCTCGACTCTGTGGGATGTGATTCTTTGACAAGAGGATAAAAAATTGGAAGTCAAATGGTGGAAAAGCTTCGAGTGGAAGATCATCTTGCAGGAACACAGCGGTCTGTGTTCCTGGGGGGGGGGTCAACGTGCTGGCCAGCCACCATGCTCCCTTTCAAGGTTTTGCACAAACTTTGTGAAGTGAAGTCTTTATAATATCATATTAGCTCCAGGATGACAGATCAGAAGCCAGAAGAAAGTCATCACCGGAGAAGGTTTTTGGGGGGAAAAAAAAAAAAAAACACAGCAAGTTGAGGGAAAGGCGGTGTAAATTAAGTATGAATGTCAAAGGTCAAGAAAAAGACAAAATGAAGATAAGATGCATACAGCCATGATGAGCTAAAAACAAGCTAGCTTTTAGCTCTGTCAGTATTGACTTACTTTGAGTGAGCAAAAGACAAAAATAAAAAATGGTGGCATCACGTTTATGTTTTTGTCAGACGACATGATTAGATGACTAATTTTTGTAGCTTGGAGCTGATTAATCGCCAATAATGTATTGGCGCTAACAAAATGGATGCCTCGCTGAAATCAGGTTAGTTAGTGAAGCAAACCAGCATCAGTACTTCAATTGTGTAGAGATAGTCGAGTCAAAATGAGACCTGTAGCATGGTAGCTATCTATCCTCAAATATAACAAAATCAGAATTCTCTGAATTTCAAAAAAAACAATCCGCTAATGCTAGCTTACAAAAATCCTCCTGCTAGCCAATTAGCCAAACGCTAATTGTGAATTTTTTTTTTTTTAAATGATCTTTTGGCACTTTCTACTTCCTGGTGGGCACCTTTATGATCTCACAGAGAGTCAGGTTATGTAATACAAGTGAAGCAGTGTGGCAATTCTCGTGTCGTCTTCACTTGATCCTCTGCCTCCCTGGTGGCCATCTCAAAATAATCATCCCTCCTCAGTATCTCCAAGACACACACTACATCCTGAGAGCTCTCCCTGAAGCGCTCCTCTCCTTCCTTCCAACCTTCAGGTCATTATCTTTACAAACACGCTTCTTGTAAGCCGTTCTCAGGTCCCCACTGGAGATCTCTAATTCCATTGAGCGTACGTGTGTTTGCACTGTTGCGACATCAAGAGTCACCTTTTTAAGAAGAACGGCAATCAAACAATGTCGTGTCGTCTTGCAGCATCCTCTCGCTGTCTTTTCTTCTTAGCGGAGGATTAACTGATTGACTTGCTCTTCTTATCCTCTGGGACGAGCGCTCGATTTGCCTTTTGTCACATCTATGCACATCACTTCACACATCTTAGCGGCTTATTTTCTAAATGTGTTATAATGTTGACAAGGCTTTTAGATATTGATGGAGGAGGACCCGAGTGCAGCGAAGCAGGGAGGCGAGATTGAATCTAAACAAGTATTCCTTCAAAAGAATAAAAGGCATACATGATAAAAGAAATTAGCAAATTGAATCAAATCAAGTATTCCTTCAAAAGAATAAAAAGGCATACAAGATAGATGGACATATAAAGTACGATTCAAAGTATGAGGCAATGAGGAACACCTGGACACGATTTGAGCGGCCGAGGGAGCTGATGGATACAAAAACCGAACAGGACAAACAAAAAGAGGACACATGGAGAACATGAACCAGAAAAACGAATCAAGAAGACTACAGATTCTAAATTAGGTAAAACATAACGGCAAAACAAATTTATGGCCACAAAACAGCTGCGTTAAGCCAATGGAGCGTACCTTGTCTAGGAAGGCTAAGATGGAGCTTGAAGCATGGGACAAGGGACTCAGTAGCAAGATCAGATTTCCTTTTTAGGCTGGGGATAAGCTACAAAGACATTGCGAAATAGCTGCCATTGCAGGCTACTGACGAGAAGAGCATAAGTAAAGACACTGGCCTGAGGGAGAACTTGACTTATGATCGTATTTACATTTTGCTTTTCACATGCAATGTGGGACGAGAACAATGATTTAAATAAAGTGCCTCAACGAGACATTTATATATTTATTTGTATGGGTTTTTATTATTCAAATGTGTTGACAATATTTGCTTTTCAACTGGGATGAAAGTAGATTGTGAAAAAAAGGTTGGTGACCACTGGTCCAATCTGACGGTACATTAATTGATTAAGGTCTGATTAGCATAAAGTATACCCCCCCACACACACACAAGCTCACCACCATCTCAACCTGAAAAGAAATGAAGGAAACAAAAGAGAGTAAGAGAGAGCAGAGCATCTCAAAAATTGGAGCAAATGAATCCCGCTGGGTTCCCCAGAATTTTTCCATCCAATCTGACTTGAAACAATAAGAAAGGCAACTGTCACTTGGAAGGTACTATTCCCCTGATCTCTGTTCCTGCCGAGAACCACATTGTTCCAGCAAGTATAAATAGAAATCAAGAAAAAGTAAGTTGGAGAACTTTATTCCCTTTAAAGCCCATCCACTTTTTTTTTTTTTTAAACCATCTTGGTCCATTGAGCCCAAAACCATGAGCCGGGGAATAAACTTCCACTAAAGCTGGTCCATGTTTTCCTTCAATCGGGCCTTCAGTGGTAGTAGAAAGGATGCTGTCTTGGCTGCCATGACGCCGTATAGACAGACAGTATGGCACTAGAAAGAGAGACGTGTCACAAACCATATGTTTGCTCCAACACAATGGCTGCCGCATCGGCGAGTCTATCCTCAAGACGACAGACACGCGCGCACGCACACGCGGCCGCCAATGGACCGACGCATGCAAAACATCCAGATCAAGAAATGTTGTATACGTCTGTAATAAATAAAGTGCATACTGATCGCCGCCAATGTCACACTTTCTACTTTGTGTACATTTCCTGGCTCTTTCTTCACCTGCTCGTCTCTCGGCGCTTACCACCCAGCCACAGCCCGCCCCCCCTCCCCAAGCCGCCCCTCGCACTTCTTCTGTTTCTCTGCCATGCACTGAAAACAGGACGCGTGTGACAGACCAGGAGGCTCCTCGTCATCCCCGGGTGGCACCGGTGTGTATGTGCGTGCATATTATATCTGTGCACGTGTGTGTGTGTGTATGTGTATGTCCGCCGAACAGATGGACGCGCTTGTCAGCTTTACACTTCCTGTGGTCCCCTTGCAGTCCTTTTGGTGACCTGGAAGTATTTCTCAACACCACGCTGGAAAGTCTCATGTGTGGACGTGTACAAACAAACACGCACACACCTAAGGGTGTATCAAGCGTACCAAGAAAAAAAAATATAGCGTTCAGCTTTCTGCGTGTTTAACTTGCCCTAGCTTTAACTGAGCTTTTACACCAACTTCATCCTTCCCCACCTTCAAGCCTGTCTTCCTGCTCGCAAGTGAATAAATAAGGGGAGGAAAGGGCAACAATAAAAGAATAATAAATGTCATGAATAAAAACAAAAAGGGGACAGAGCGAGTTTGGGCGTAATGGAGAGACTGCGTCCCATGTTCACTCCGGAGGCCTTGTTGCGCATAAGGCCTTGAGCTTGCCTGAAGGCAGAGTCCGTCTCAAGGACCCCTCGGCCGGGTTGCGGCTGAATAAAAGATGCCAGGGGGACTAAGTGGTGTAAAAGGCCAGGAGGGCTGAAAACAAACACATGCTACCTGAGAACAGACAAAAGGATGACTCCCACTGAAGGAAAGAAACGTGGACATCTGGAAGAGACGTTACGTCTCATTAAAGTGGAAAATGGCGCTTATCACATTGATGTGAGTCTATTGGGTAGGCTTTTTTTTAAATATAAAACAATAAATTCATAGATGACAGTAATAAATATATTTTTGCATTAAACATTCAATCCGTCAAGTTTCCACATAATTGTGTCCGGACCACAGTTTTTTTTTTTTTTTTGGAATGTGTGTTAATGTGCGGTCATTAATTTAAAGTGGCTAGACATTGCTATTAACCTTGTAAAAATATTTTAACAACTATAAATGCTCTAATTTAAAGTCTTAATTTAAAGGTATTATGCCAACATTGTTATTTTATTTACTTTAATGAATAGACTTAATCGGGATCAGAGGCAGCAGCGAATTTGGCGGCCATTTTGCATCACATTGAAATTCTCCTAAATTGATCATTTTCAATCTTATCGCCATTTGCAGTTCTTTTGCAGTGTACTAAACCATTTTCCACTATTGCGGCGTTTTGAACGTGCGTTTTTGGACAGAGAATATGGACTCTTAGCATCTGCTAGTGCTACTGGCTACTTTTCTGTACAACGCTAACTTGAAATGAGCTATTCTGCTACAAACATGGGCTGGTATCTCTTAAGTATGGGACATATGGGGAAATAGGTGACAAAGTATTTGCCAAAGGAAGAAAGTCAAAAGTTATTGAGAAGCTAGATCTAGAATAGACCAGCAAAGCAACAAACTAACGGCTGTAGCCTACAAGCTAACTTAGACTGCAGCTTCTACCAGCGAGACATAGCCACGAAGAAAAACGATATACCACCCTAACATCTTTTAAGATGACCAGGCTGCAATGTATGCCGAGTAGGCAACGTTTATCACATAATATGATGCCGCGCAATATCAGTTTGAACAGCACTAGAGTCCACCTAATGAAATCCTGACTGGTGAAGCCAGCGCTGACAATCAGGCAGGAAAAAGACAGCGGAGACTAGCAAAAAAGCACTAATGACATACAGTAAGTGGAGAGAGGAGGACGCGGCCGGCGCATTAGTTATCTCAGCCGCTCAGTATGAATTAACAGCATCGAAGTGCTTAGCATGTATGCTAATCATTCAAACAGTCTGCGGATTATCAACACATGCTGCCAAGGGTGTGTTCCATTGATCCCAACCATGTTTGCGATCATTCGAACTTTTGCGCTTTTCTCCCGCTCCGTCACACAAGACGAGCACATCTAAGACATCTGCACGCTTGTGAATCTTCAGTAAAAATAATAAGTGGTGGAAAAGGCAATTAATCACAGAGCGGCGTGTTGGGGGGATTCTGAGGTTATCTGGCCGAGCCACGGCGGCGGCTGTGCTAATATTTGACCTAAAGCTTTCTCAGCGACACAAAATCGCAAACACATACACAGCAGCGCTGGATCTGATTTGTTGCAGATTTGCTCTTCAGGCATGACTGTCAACTGCTTGGGCTCTGATCATAAGGTAAAGTTGTGGCCTGACTGAAGTACCAGTGGTTGAAAGTCCCAGCAGAAAAGAACGTTTTTTTCACTATGACTTCTCACATACTTTAGCTCAAGAATTCTCAAAATAGTAAAAGAATCTCTTACGTGTCATTTGGAAGCGTGATTGAAAAAAACAACAAAAAAACACAGGATAAAAGGCTTAAATTATGGCACTGCCAATGTGGAGTGAAAATATTTTGAATGACAAATAGATTTAATGTACTTATATGTATGTTCAGATGCACATTATGTACTCAAATTGTACCAACAATTGTAATCAAATCATGATTCAATACGAAAAGTAATACAAACAAATTTTAGCCAGGCAAATAAAACAAACCATTCTCATTTATTCAATGCAAATGCTTTGCACTTAAAAGTTAAATCTCTTACTACCATTAGGGCTTAAAAAAAAAAAAAGGTATAAGGTACTGCAAAAATTTGTACTCTCGAATATTCAATTTGGTAATGCTTTCACCCGCCACTAGAGGGAGCTCGTGTACCAGCAGTGATTCTAATGTCACACTTTGCGAACTGCGAGCTGAAATAACGTTTGCCTTTTTCCCTAGCGCAGTAATTTGAATATGAGCCATGCCAGTTGAAAAGGTAAATTGCTTCCAATGGAGACGCCATGTTGGGTTTCATTTCCATTTAACAGGTAAGCCATTGTAAAAACAGACGCGGTGGAAATTCAAACCCATCGTGACTTATGTCTCTGATGGCCCCCGGTGGTTCTTGGTATCTCTTCCCCTCACTGTCCCACTGTCAGGTCACAGGCAGGCTCCTTGTAGCATATGGACTCACTTCCTTCCAAGAAAATCCTAGCCAGATGAGCCCACACGCACACACACTGACACACACGCGTGTGTACAAACTGCATTGAGGGGAAAACACAGTCAAAGACACACCGACAAAGTGGAAGTGGACGTGAGGGAGATTATGGAAGCTGAAGCTATCTGATCTCGTCTCATCGTCACTCTGACCCGCTGGCTCAATCTACTCAACTTGGAGTAATCTTGGTCTTACACACACAAGGACACACACACACACATTGAATTTGCTGGTAATCCACCGAAGGCCATCTGAAGAAGTGTGAGCGCTTAACAAACACATGCTTAATCGTGTGAGCCGTCGTAGTCTAATAACCTGGCACGAGCTTGCGGACTTCTTAAGGCCCACTAAGCGTGAAACGCACACTTGGGTGGTGCCTTGTAATCTAAGTGTCGCACACACACACGCGCAGCAGTGATCTTTAGGCCTCGGCACTAGCTCTTGGATACACTCGCATCGTGTATGCAAGCATATGCAGGAGGACACGCACACACACTCGCACACACAGAGCTGGTAATCTTCCAGCCAGCTGAAGTGTAATCAAGAAGGCGGCGGCCATATGTCTGAGAGTGCCAGGGCTGGCCTCGGCTGGTGTCCTCCATGCCTTCTAGCAAACATTCCGTTTCTACGTCAAGCTGTCTCTTGGACAACGTTAAGCAGTCAAGCAAAGCCAATACGTTTTAGATTTCTGTTGGGCGGTTACCTCGATATCAAGAATAAATATTTTTAAACGTGAGCATCTACTTGGAGGAGGGGGCATAACGGCAAAAACAGGAGGGAATGCTCAAACGTTTGTGGCTTCTTGTATTATTTTTTATGACAATATTGCAGAAATAATTTATATTACTGAAGCGACTACAGTGGCGGTAATTGTCACCGCACTCAAATCCCAAAACAAGTCAAATTGTATTTGCCCATTGTGCTATCCATTAGCTGCTCTATGGCTTTTTCCATTATGTGTTAGCATTGAGCTAACATATTTAAGTGGCTGCTACATGAACAAAGGGTAATTATTTTGGTTTTATGTTTAGTTTGATATTAAACTTAACCAAAAGTGACAATAAACAGACTAAAGGCTCTTTTTTGAATAATCCAAAAATGTATGCTTAATATGGTAAATTCACTGCCATTATGCTCGCAAATAAATCAAAGCAAAAAAAATTGCCAAACCATGACTACTTTCTTCATTAAGTAAAATCAAAATCAGCAATTATAAAATACTTAAGATCGATAGTTTCTATTTCTAGTTCTTCCAACTCAAATGACCCCAACTTTTAGCCCCCCCAAAATATAAATTGTGTTCTTTAGAGTGTCCAATAAGAAGAAGTTTATTTTACGTATTTTAATGCTCATCAATATCAGCTGCAAATCTGGCGGAATATTTGGTTGTGCGTGCGTGTGTGTGCTTGCGCGCGTCCTGCTCCCCTGTGTGGAGACAGCTGGTGTGGCAGTAACCCCGACTGGAAGGAAGGAAGGAAGGAAGGAAGCCTCACGTGTTCTTATGTGTCACTTCCCACAATTCCTGCGGCCATTTTGGGTCTCCTTAAGTTTCCACTGAGATGCGTGTCGCGTTGCACGCGTGCACGAACACATATGCTTTGTTAAGAACTCAAGTCTAAACTGCTCAGTGATTTTGATGATTTAGTGTAACTGCATAAAAGCAAAGAGCAAAATGATTTGATGGCTCCCGTCAATCCGCTGGCCCATGGCCCTTTCTTAACATCTATTTTTTTTCTTGTCATCTGTCAAGCCGTTTCTTAATCCTCCACTGGGCCATGCCTGATGAAATGACCATATCTAATCCTGCACTCCCCTTGGGAGAGATGTAACTCTATTAAGACAGTAAATCCACGTCCTTACAACTGCTACAGATGTCTTTCTCTATTATCCCTTCTTTCTCTATCCATCACACTGCCTCTTCACATCAGTCTTATGAATCTGCCGGCTCAATAATCTTTATTGCTGAGCTCCCAAAATGGTACTTGTATAATCTGGCATTATGTTTCACTGGATTTATCTTTTTTTTTTTTGCTTGCATCCCCCAAATTCATCATCGTCATCTCCCAGCGGTCTGAAAGCTTTTTTTTCTTTTGAGAGGTTAAGACATTGTCAACTTTTTCATTGTGTGATTGAATTGGCGGCGAGGGGTGTGACGAGGACCTACAAGGTCACAAAAGCAGCTCACGTTCATATGCGGTTAAATTATGACAGTCGGGAAACACAACGCCGAGGGTGGCAGATGTGTTTTCATCTTCACTGAGCAACCATTGACTAGAATTTAACATCTGCAAAACTAGTCATCATTAAAGGTGCCAAAAGCAGTAAAAGGGGAAAAGCATTTATACTGTGCTAGATAACTCCAAAAAAAAAAAAGCAAAGTATGAAGCAGAACTGAAAGCGGACATCATGTTTCCATTGTTCAAGTAAAAAACGACGCTCTGCTTTCCAAGTCTACGAGAGCAATCAGACTTCCCGCATGAATTGTTTTCACTCACCTTTTCACACGCTTGCGCGCTTTGTGAAAACACAGAGTGTCGCTTTAATGTTTAAAGAATATACCATGCTGGATTTTCCACAGGAAATGGATTGAAGATTCAGTATGAGATGAGAACAAAAGTTGGATAATAAAATGACGGAAAAGATGAAGGGGACATCAAAACATTGGGTGAGATTGCAAAAGTATGCACACCCTCATAACTTGGGATGTGGCTTTGAACAGAAATTACCAATCACATTGAATCTTAATGTTAAATGGAAAGCCAAAAAAGTAAATAAATAATTTTTTGTACTTCGGGCAAACTTCAGTTCTGTCTGCAAGTTCGGGATTTTAAACATTCGGTGATGTATAGACCAGTAGCATCGTTTTAAAATCTACACCTGAGCTTAAGAAGTTGTGGAAAATTATATTATTACGGCTAGAATCATGATATAGTGCTGACGTGGGCATGAGGCGACATGATAATATAGTCGAGACGTTTCCTCGCGCCAGACGAACAGAATGAATGCTGACAGATTGACTCTTCCTGATTTTTAACGTATACTACACACACGGCACTAACACACAAAAAGCAAAAAGCCACGAGCGGGCCTCATCATTTCAACACAGGAAACTGTAAGGCCACCTCACAAAGTGACCCAAGGTGGGTTAAACCCCGCCAGCGATAATGGGACATTTTATGGTCGTATTGTTCTGCTACACGGATGGTTCAAAAAAAGGTGACGTGAAGACGATGCGCGGGTGGGGGAGCGCTGATGAAAAAGTTAGCTCTTGATAGACAAGGAACACAATGAAAACACACTGGCTGCGATGTATTCATTTGTTACCTTCTTCTTTCCTGCCCTGGCAGCCGAGAGGTGAAATCACTTTTACTGCTCGGAGCAAAAGTCGAGGGCAGGTATGGGATCACAGCGCAGCTGCATCCGTGAGGATGTTACCACACGTGCGCAAGTGAAGCTTTGACTCATCCGCAATGAACACATTAATCTACTTTCTTATGTGCGTATTGTCGTAAGCCACCTCCTTTGCGTTTGCTCACTCTTGGACTTCATTGACTGAAGTCACTCAATAGAATCAGACAGCAGGAAGCAGGACAGAGCCTGTGGCAAGGTGAGGTGTGTTTGTGTGCGCGTGTCCGTCCATCCCTCCCTCCAATCGGTGCATCTTTCTATCCCTCCATTTAAACCCCAATTCATACCTACATCATTTAATCAGTCCCTTCTTTCTTTTATTCATTCATCCTTCCGCAGAGGCAAACTGACTGACTTCTCCCTCCATCCATTAATGTATCTATCCTTACATAGAGGCAAATATACCTCTGTTCCCTTCTGTCCATCCATACCTCCTTGCATCCTTCCAACTATCCCTCTATTCAGCACTTTTTTGTCCCTCACTCCCTCTGTCCACTTCAATCCCTTTATTAATCTTTCTCTACATCCATTCCTCAATCCCTTCACCCACCCCACCCTGTCACTTGCTCTCTTGATCATTTGTATTTTCATCCTTCCCTCATACTCTATATCCATCCATCCATCCATCCATCCATCCATCCATCCATCCATCCATCCATCCATCCATCCATCCATCCATCCATCCATCCATCCATCCATCCATCCATCCATCCATCCATCCATCCATCCATCCATCCATCCATCCATCCATCCATCCATCCATCCATCCATCCATCCATTTCTCTATCAAGGTCGGGACTCGTACGGTGCAGGGGAAATAAAAACGAAAGTTCAGTTCAAAAAAGAAAGACACCAGAGATTATTCACAGCAAAAAAAAAGATGCTTTGGGTAATTACGCAAAAAGCAGAGTGCACAGACTCGCCAAAGATGACAAACAAAGACTGAACAGAAACCAGCAAACCAACGCGCAGAGATCAATGATGCACACCTGAACAAAAAAACTCGAGCGGAACACACTCAAAGCATCTCCTCATTCACCTGCGGAAGCATCAGGAGCAACCGGGGCTTCAGAATTTTGCTCAAGGACACGTCAACATGGTCTATGAGCTTTCACTTGAATAGTACTTTTGTAGCTTCAAGGTAGTGCGTTTAAACACACTCCTTATTCACCTCCTGATGACACCACATCAACGGGGGGGATCACAATCTTGCTCAAGGACATTTTAACGTGAACGCAACGGGGCTGAGATTCAAACCCACAACTTTTGGGTGAGCAGACGACCACTATAGCACCTGAGCCGTGCCACCTCACACATGGAATGAGGAAGTGTCACCACAGGGAAAACTCGATTTGTTTGTCGTTGCGTAAATTAGCAAAAACTACTGCGGCCGGCCACGAAACAAAAATGAACCATTGTCAAAAGAGCAACTCTGTCATTTAAAAAATTATTGCAGATATTGGCTCTCACTTCCAAGTCGTGGAAGTACAACAAATTATGGCAGTGAATTCCCGTCGAAGGCTGAAATAATGATTCCGCTATGATTTTCAATCACTCGTTTTGGTCAAACAACATAAAAGCTTCACCTTTTAGCACCTGGAAGATCATGTGACGTCATGGTGAAATTGTCCAGTGTCAACTACGCAGGAAACTTCCTTCCACCCGTCCATTAGTTGATTCACCCATTCCTTCCTTTGTCATCCATTCTTTCATAGATACAAATTATTCAGCCATCCTCTCTTCTACGTTGCAACTACTTTTTATCCGCCCATTGATCTGTTCAGCCAGTGGTGATTAATAAGCACAATGGGCAGTGCCCAAACTGTATTTTAGATTTAATGCAGAGCAGGATATTTTTTTTATATAAGATGCACAAGCTTGTCTCATCAGGTGCGATCTTTCACGTCTATTCTAATTCGTCTTTCTGCCAGCTCTCTTAGTCCAGGGTCACGGTGGGGTCAGCCATTGTTTGCCAGTGGACGTGACTGGCATAGGACTTTTTTTTTAATTTTATTTTTTTAATGGGGCATATGGGACCCAGCAACAAGCAGCTTTCAAATGCGTGACATGACAAAGAAAAATAATTTGAGAAATTCTGCTGGACAATCAAATGTTATATCATATATGAGAAAAAAAGTAAACGTCGCCATTAAAAGAAAAAAGCAAATGTGGTTACCCTGCTATTTTTATTTTCACACAAAACATCACTGTCAACATTCTTTCCTATGTGTGAAGGTTGGACCAAAGAACAGGAGGTATGGTCAAAAAATTTAAATAAAAAAATAATGGTATTACAAGTTACGCAAAAGTGGGGCATGGAAGTAAACACCAGGTGATTAAAGGCCAAAGTATATCTGTATTTTTGGTGTGTTAATAAATCGAGCAATTTGGCGGCTAAAGGCACATTTTAGCACGGCGCCCTGGTGATTTGCAGCAAAACAAATTTGTCTCCTCATTTTCTTGTCACCGTTGTTATTCCCGTTGTTTGAGCAGCCATCAAATCGGCTGATAAGAGGGAGGACATTATGCTAATGCTAACGGCGCCGCTAGCGCTCACAGGTTGACGGTGTCGCCGTTTCTCAGGTGACCCCGAGACACGGCGCGAAATGTCAGCCCGTGTGCAGGAGAAGTGCGCATGTGTCGAAGAGAGATGGCTCGGGATAAAGGAAGAGCACGGCATAACCGCGTGAAGACGCGTGCACGCACACACTCGCGCACACGGCTAGCTCAGCTATTAATTAAAGTTCATTGCTTCAGTAATTAGCGGGGCGGGATAATACCAATAAGTGACTTATTGCCCCCTGAGGTTCTGCTCCTCCTCCAACTTTAATTGAATGACTGACATTAAAAACTTCAGATGCACTTTGCCAAGGTTGACTAAACAATTGTAAACAGCAAATGGAGGAACGGAAGTACTCCTCACTTCTATGATGTGAGTCATAACAGTCCAACATCTTCATAAATAGACACAAACACATATTTACATTTACCTTTGAACAAGCTTATAGTGGTTTGAGTATCAAGAGTCTCTTAAGTCAAATTTGTGTGGAGCTGACTATGTTTTACATATAGTCAGATTCAAAATTCTGTTTTCTGAAACACTGGGAAAAAGTTATATGACACAATATTCGGATTAAAAAAGGGTGAATCTTATTCTGGTTCTTAAAAACCTGAATGAGCATATTTGTTTTTTTGTCCTTGAAAAACCTGAATACTGCCAGTATTTGGGTTTTGAAAGCAAACAATGGCTGTCCCGAGATCGTTTGCGGTATAACCATAATTAAGGCCCACCACAAAGTGCTAATTGTGTTAATTTTCCAGTGAATAAAAATATTTGTTATCTTTGATGGTTAGAAAACTTTAAGATTTGTTTGTTTTTGACAAAGCTGACTTACAAGGCTTTGCCTCTCCATGTGCTTTCTACGGTCTTTATATTTCAGTACAATTGCGCTTTTATTGTCTCTTACGCAGCATGAATTACCTGAAATTTGAATACACACAAGCGTAGGCACACAACGTAGGCTCTACGCACACAATAAGCGTTCATACCCGCTGCTCTGCAGTGCACCTTTGTGCTCCTTTGACCTTGAGGTCTACACTGGAACTCAACTGCGCTAATCTCTGGCACTGTCATCATTGGGACGTTGGACACACGTGCAGGCCTTGTAAAAGGTGGAGCGTTTAAAAGCTTTTGTCCTCGCTATTGACTGGGAAGCGCACTGGCCTCATCAGATAGTCGTGGTGGCGCAATGAGTGTTATTGGCTGTCCTCCCCCTGACTGGCTAGACGGACACCGCCTGCAGGAATGTCAAACCTCCAACATGCATTCTGATGTGGGCCCCCGCTGCTCGCTGCTTTGTGCTTGTGCGCACACAGCACACTGGACACGTGTGCACACTTAACTCATCTCTGAAGAGAGAAGCAGGCCACGGGCGTCAAAGCCTTGGCTAATAGGAAAGTAGTAATTGGCTAAGTTTAGCTTTCTTACTGTACAGTCATGGTTAAGTGGAATTTGTGCATTTTGGGGTGGAATCAAATCATTTGTAAGCTGTTGTAAGCCCGGGAGTCTCATCCAACCGTTTGGGAAAAGAAAGGCATTTGACGAGTATATTCGTCACAGGGATAATACGTCATCACTTTTCATGATGAGTGTATTCGTCGCTGGGAAGTAAAGAGTTAACCGGGGGTTTTCGTCGGCTAGTTGACTACGAAATAATTTCTATTTAGCACCTGTGAGCTACGTAAATTCCTTTGACTACAAAAAACTACTTTCCGATAAGGTACTCAGTTGTAATTTGGCTTCCTGCCACTAGGTGACAATAATCTGTTATGAACCCGTATTCGTGCAATAAAAGACGAAACCTAACTGCAAAAATCACAAGCATTTAAAAGTGAAAAATAAAATCGTAGAAGAGGCCAAAACACACCAAAAAGCAACTTCATTAAATACGACTTTATGTGTGCGTGCTTTGTTATAAATTAGTTGATTGTTCCGTCTGGGATGAGTGCGTTAATATTGTGCGTGTGTCTGTGAGTTGGCAGACGATCTGCGCTGCCAATCAGTCGCCACAGCGCCCAGCGTCACACTTTCATCCATGTGTTCCCTCTACGCACGACCTGCTGCTTCATGAGAAATTTAGATTCAATCATTCTTTTATCTTTTCACTAGCACACAAATACGTATATAGGTCTGTGTGTGCACGTGTGCATCTGTGTGTGTGTGTGTGTGTGTGTGTGTGTGTGTGTGTGTGTGTGTGTGTGTGTGAGCCAAAATCTTAACATGTGGGTCAACATAGACTCGAAATGGAAAAAGAGAATGTCATGGAGGTGGCTTCGACAGTAACTTAACTTTCTCACGTTTTTTTTTTTAAATTTCAACTAATTTAGCCTTTCAATGCGATACGTGTTTGCCAAGTGCTAAAAGGTCGTTGCCATGAATTAAGCTTCATTCTCATGAGGAACACCTGGGTCAGAGCCCCTCATTCAACCAAAGAAAAGTAAAAAAAAAATAAAGAAGCACAAGAGCAATGGAGGAAAGAGTTTGAATTTCTTTTATGTAACCCTGAAAAGGACATTTGTAAAAAAAACACACACACACAAAGAAGAATAATTTATGAAGAACCTCTGTATATCCGAAGAGTTCTTGAAGGTTGATATTGGAAAAAGTCTGACCAAAATATTGCGCAAATAATAATTTTATTTATATAGACTTAATAAAGACAAACATCAATTTACCTGATTGTGGTCAAACACAAATTGACAAATTATTGTAAAATGAGATACAAATTACCTTATATTATTATATAATATTGGCGATTCATTATTTTCAAATATTTGTAAGATTATAAAAGTGCATAGTGTGGCATTCAAAACTATTTCTAAAGGCTTTTTCATGTATCCAAACAAGTTCCGTCTTCTATCATGTCTACCCGAACTGCATATTCAATTCGAAAAATAAATAAAAAACCCTGAATGTAGAGTTGTAAAAAACACCGCAGTTTCAACAGAAATCAAAATATCAGATGAATTTATGGCATGTGTGCTCAGAAGCTAAATATTTTGGTCAATATTATGTTAAAAAAGAAAAAAATGTATTAACTACACTAGGACATAATTATACTAACTGACACTTTTTAACAGTAATTATTTCCGTTTTCACATTTAAATAACACATTCAGCAATGCTCCCATTATGATTTTCACACTTTTTACAATAAAAAAATTCCATTCATACCACACTATGAGCTCTTCATCTCTGTTTGAAGTCTATTCATAGATTTGAATATTTTTAAAGGTAAAATGTTCTTTTCTGTTTTGTTTGTGTTACTCGCAATATTTATTCTTAATATCGTTCCTAAGCTACAACTACATCTCGCCTGTTTCTGAATCCATTTTAAAATCATGCTTTCTTGATTGAAATATCCTGAATAAAACAAGCAATTAAATTTGTTGACTATCAACAATAGAAAAGGAACCTTTGTCCCGGTCAGAAACAAAAACAAGGTAGAAAAAGCAAGCTGAGCTACAAAGGGAGACACAAAACGTACAATTTTTTCTTAACTCCCCCACATCATCCTTGGAAGGATTTAAATTTTCCCTCAAGTGCTTGCCTCCCATCTCTTAGAAAGTACGCCGTTGCTTTTGCGCAAGGTTCCGACACTCGAAGGATGTGTCGAAGTTCAAGTGCTTAATCTTTTGTGTCTCAAGGTCAGTGTGTGTATGCACTCTTGAGGTTGTGAATATTAAAAAAGAAGACTAAAAACATTAATCAAAGGCAATGATTGTGTAGGTGAAAGCGTGAATCCAAATGGATGCGTGGATGTCTGTTGAAAGCAAACGTTTCTGTCCTTAGCGTCTTCTACATCTTTTCGAGTATCATTAGCGTTAGCATATTTTAGAGACACCTTGCGAACGCCATTTTGTTTGGTGGCACTGATTGGGTTGCCAAGTAGAATGTTTGTCTCTGTAATTTGGTTCATCACTTTTGTTTTTTTGCACAACAGTGTGGTAAAATAATTGATGTCAAGTACAAAATGAAAAAGGCGGCAAAGTATTCCATCCCATGAATTAGCATTGAAGAAGCTAAATGTCTTCCAACATTTCCAACATTCCAACGTGCATTCAAAGGAAGGCGCATGAAACTAGCTGGACAAAATATCAGGGTACCAAAATCCATTCATGATAAAAAATTAAATAAAATGCAGGCAATTAAAATTGCGCAAAAAGCAAATCTTTTTGAAAGCAGCGACTTTTCTATGCTAGCATTTGGGCAACAACGGGGCTAATTGCTAATTTTCATTCACTCCGACTCATTTCTCTGCCGGCATCTCCTTATGCGAGCTTTCCTGGAGATGCGCGAGTCGCGACCTGCATGAACCGCGCGACTGCTGATGAAGATGAGATGAAGTTGCCTCTTGCGATTAGGCAGGTCACAACAAATCAACAAACACGCTGGACATCTTCAATCTGCCGTATGCGCTCAAATTAAAGGTAAAAGCGTGGCTGGGTTTCTTCCGCTGAAAGGCATCATTTGCTTTGCAAAGAAAAACATGCGTCCGGCGTACTTTTGCTTGCTCTAATGGACTTTTGATTTTTTCCAGAGCATGCGACATAATTAGCTCATCGTTCCTTTTCATTAATGACGCATTTATTCCATTCTTCCATCAAATTCTGCAGCCAAGTGGTCTTAAAAGTGCTTTCCGTGCATGTTAAAGTGTATCTGACTATGCTCGGACTCATTGTTTTTGTTTTTTAGGCATACGAACTGACTGTGATGATAAATATGGAGAGATGATATTTTTCCAGAAAACTGCCCTGTGGAAACTCTAAGGCCTCGCACAGTTTATGTTCTTTTTACCACACCATTTTTGTGAGGCTGAGCCTTCTTTTGGATTAAGCATCAAACCACAAAAGCCCCAAAAAGAAGCAAAGCCCTCAGAACGGATTCCGTAAGCCAGCGATTCGAACGTAACGGTGGGTCGTAGCCTAAATGCTAAAAAAAAAAATTCCCATGATGTTGAACGTCCCCAAAATGGACCGATATCCTCATTACGTTTGACGCTAACAATTCACTGCTGCAGACAACAACATTCAAGATGCTATGCTATTAGCATTTGGGCTAAATTGTACCAAACACATTCCAAGCACTTTAGCAATACGTTAGCGTGGACTAGCGTTAGCGTTCAACTTTGGAAGTGTGGAACAGTTGAACGTCCCAAAAATGGACCGATCTCGTCATTACGTTTGATGCTAACAATTCACCGGTGCAGACAACAACATTCAAGATGCTACGCTATTAGCATTTGGGCTACATTGTACCAGAAACATTCCAAACACTTTAGCAATACGTTAGACTCTGCAGTGCGTTCCAACAACATATCCCAGCCAAAAATACAAATCAAGTCGAATAGTTTGTGCTTAAAATAAGTAGATACTACAATAGCAATGACACAAAATGAGTATTCAGAAGAATGATCTCCTCTCTGGGTCATCCATTGATCTTTAATTGGCTCACCAATAAGGAACCATTGCTCAGTTTGCATAAAATTGGCCTGAATCCATAACAAAAGGTTACATGTTTACAACTTGCCTCTGCTTTTTCACTCAAAATGTGAAAATGTTTCTCCTATCCTCAAAGGTTTCACTCGTAGGGAGTAAACACAAAATATTGCAAGCACACTAACGCTCCTGCTACAAGGTGAAATCTTTTTATTTAGGCAAACACACACGCACACACAGTAAACAGCTATTCTAAGACTTTCATTAATATGCGCAAGAATTTAATTAGCAACTATTGATAAGCACCGTCGGTCTTAAGGACATGTTTGTGTTGTGCTCGACGCGGCAAGTATCTTAAGGACGTTCTCGTTATGCAGTCTCCGCATGGCAATCTTGTTTTTTTGAATGAAAAGGCACTATGTCGATATAAGCGCGCCCACACACCTGCGATACAAACACCTTGGATTAGGTTCAAGTTTTTAATTATCATAATTAGGCCAAATTGTGATTTGGGAATGTGTGGCATTTATGAATTTCGTGAAATCTCAAAAGAAGATTTAATGAATAGGCACTCGCGCCACCTTTTTCGTGGCCAATCGTCAAAAAGATCACATTTTGACACAAGCTCAATATGGAGTATTTTCCTTATACAAGTTAGCCAAATACAAGGCCTGGAATTTGGCCAACAATGATAACTTCCTCTTTCCAGCATGTTGCCAAAACAGAAATGTCCACAGACTTTTGTAAAACTTGTGCTGTAATGTATATATTTTTTTAACTATTCAGGGATACACAAAAATTACGGACCTGGTCAATTAGAATTAGACACAGACAAACCAAAAGGAGGGGTGGGGGACTGGGGGGGGGGGACACCGAGAGGGGGGAGAAGACGCACCTGTTATTAGCTTTCCTCTAAGCTATTGCTGATGCTAAGCTGGGCCGAAAGATCCAAGGAGGGACGCCAGCGAGGATGTGACAGAAGGAGATCCTATGAGAGAAAGACAGAGATTGTCAGACATTAATAATGGATGCAAATCCTTAGAGACTGTGTTCAGGCATCAATAATGAATATGAATCAGCTGGAGGAGGCCAAGCAAACGCCTTCAAACAACTTGGGCGATGCTCCTTCCGACTCAAGTTTGAAACACTTTCAAGGCTGAAGTTGTTGAACTCGAGTTGTTCCATGAAATCAAGGGTTACAAATTCAATTTATGTGAGGAACACTGAAGATAAAGTCTGGATGTGACTGGGCCGTATTACGCATTCCGCAATTGAGGTATTCAAAAGAAGTACGACTAATCCAATCTTCTCAGTCTCAATCTCATTAACGGTTCTTCAGAAGGTAACCAAGATTGGTGACACGGTTGTTTCCCTTATTTCCCGCCCACTTTGAAATTGCATTTGGCTCTGTAAAATACCATCCTGCCCATAAATGGCCCCCGAGCCGCAGGTTTGAGACTGTTGCACTGTTTATCAGATATTGTTTGTCGGAATGGAAAAACAGCATCTACAATATATCAGAAGTGATCATCATAATTAATACGTTGACGCAAAGCAGATGTCAACTGGGGAATAAAAAATGTCAATTTGGAATAAAAAACAAAAAAAAAAACCCTTCCCTGAAGAACTCTGAGATCACTCACTTACTTGCCTGATTGACCGAACACGAAACAAACCGAAGCAGACATAAGTAAAGTGCAGAGGGGAGTGGCGGCGCCACCCGAACAGCAGCCAAAAAAGAATTTGCCGCTTCTCTTAGTGCATGTAATTGCGCTGACCGTTCCCGGCTGACCAAGAAGTTTGCTGCATCCTCTCCGGCTCAATACACAGCCAAATGAGCTGCACACTTCAACAAAATGAGGACCCTGATGGCAAAACACTGTCATTTAGCATCACCCTCCTACACTTTTGTACACAGTCCCGATGTGTGTGTGTGTGTAAATGCTGCCGAGACACAAAGGCATGTATGCTAATCTCCACACAGTGTGTCTATGGGTGTATAATTGCAGTGAGAGAAGCAGCACTAAGGAATAATTACAGAGGCTGCTTGTTGCCGTTGTTGTTTCCACTAAATAAAATGGTACACAAACAAGATGTGGGCTGAGCAGCAGGTTAGGCCATACTGATCATGAGGTAGCGCCAGGCCAGGAAGTCGATCCTTGTGCACACGCAGACGTCCGAATGCTACTGATTAGCGTGGCGTGCTCGCCGAGCCATTGAGGACCAAGAATAATATTTAAGTGCGAACACACAATAGAATATAAAGCACCTTGCAAGGTCATTTTACTCATGCGATCAATATTAGCCCAACTACGTTTTGCTACTCGTAGGCTCATAAATTCTGCGTTTGTGTTCAATCATTCTCTAATCACGATACAATATGTCCCTGCCCTGGATTATAGAGTCATCAGTGAAATGTTAAATTGAATTTGAGCAGTATTTAGAATTTTAACAACTGGAAGAACTTATTTAACCATTTTCGTACATATGATATTGCCGTAGATGTGAATTCTTAAAATTAAATTAAAACATTATTAAATTATTAATACGATAAAAATATATTAAATAAATATTATAAAAATAATTATAAAATCATTATAATTTTAAAAAATATTATTCTTATTGTCCTTCAAGCCATCCCAGTCATACACATCTGATGTGATCCCCATACAGATTTGTGACACGCCTAGATAAAATCTCTTTCTCATTTGAGCATTTTTGCTTCTTTGTGTAACGCACCTGCACATGTCGCCATGTGGTAGCTCACGCAAAAGCTTAATTGAGCGTAAAGGGTTTTACGGGCGCACTGATTCCGGAGTAAATACATGTTTAGTTTGTTTACTTGCTGTTAAACAGCAGGTGGCGAAGTCGGCAAAGCGCCTCTTGACCTGCTGAGGCGGAGGCAGGAGGAGCTCGCTACAGGAGACATAAGGTGAAAATTTGAATATACACCAATCACTTAATTGTCCCGTAATTAAGAGAGATTTTTAATTTTGAGATATTTTGCAAGATTTCCCACCTGACCAGAGAATATCAATTAAATTTGATCAATTGAGTTTATAATATGCAACTGTTAGATCTTGAAATTCCTTCCACTACATGAAGCTCACTTGAATCACTCAGGCACGCACTTGAGCTTTGGAAGGTCTTACACAAAAGTACAGCTGATATATTTATTCTGTAACCTAATGTGCTTTTTTATGCAAGCATTCTTATTCAATCAAAGAAGAAATGGAAACAATCGTCAAGTTCATTTGATGAATTTAATGCCATGGCAGAAACTACCTGGAGGCACTTCACCTATTGAAAGAAAAACACAGAGAACAAGTGAAGCCCACGTGAGCAAGCGCTTGGCAACAGAGGCCGTAAGAAAAATGTCTTCAACGGAAGAAACCTTCAACTCTATGAGGCGGCCGTCTGTGTCGGCTGCTCGGGTTGAGATGGAGAGGCAGAGGAGAAGGATAGAGGGTAGATAGAGAGAAAAGAGGAGAGGCGTTGAGTGGCCGGGGAAGGGGTGACAAAAAATAGGAACAGCAACAGCCGTATCAATAACAGTAATAATCTCATGATGACAGTTTGTGTGGCCTACTTTCTACTTCCACTTTCTCCATTTCCAAGCTTCGCAGAACTTGGGTGACAATGTGAGATTTGTTTTCCTCAAGGGATCAAAAGGAAGATGAGAATTTTTTATTGACATGATTGTTTCAGAACTATTAAGTGTTTGCTGGAACAACTTCACCTGTTCTGGTTTATTTTATGTTTGACAGGGTCCCAAAGTAATCCCAAATTGAAAAATTCGAATTGCTACTGCCTGCGACACTGTGGACAAAACAGCACGGGTCAATGAACACAGGCACGAGGAGAAAAAAAAAAAAAACAGCTTTCAGCAAGTTGATTTCACTCCTTTTATCCTTTGTTTATGTCCGTTATTTGTGTTTGAATGTTTTTATTTGGCAAGCGCTCGTCCCTCGTTGTGCTTTGCTGGCTTGGCTACGGGTTGTCAATGAAAGCGCGACGAGCAAACATGTTGATTTTTTGCTCCAACTGGGACCTGGAGGACCTGACAATGTCAAAAAGGCCTGGCTAAAGGCGGCGCCTATCTGTTTCATTTGACTCGACTTTTAAAACACACTGTGGTCATGTTCAAGCACTCGTGCAGGCTTTCTTTGGTTCTCTTCCGTTTGTGCCTTTTTTTGCTTTGTTGCCATTTCTGAGTGAAGCGCCGCGATAAAGACAAACGTTTGCGAGACGGACGCCAGGTCTCCGATAGCATTGTTAGCCTCGTCACCGCTCTTCGCCCCGCTGCACATTCAGCCACAGCGCCCCTTCACTCACCCCCATCCCCCACGCCCGGGCCCTGGGCCAGAAAGCGGCTTCGCGGTCCGCTCGTGCCAGGACCGAGCCGTATTTGCGGGTCTGAGGAGAGGCGATCCGGGCCAAGCCCCAGACCCAAGACCCTGAGCTGGACGCTGCTGCTGAGCCTTCGTGGTTGGGCACGACATACGGACAAGGGGGGGGTGGCGGTCTCAGCAGAAGCAATGCGGTGGTTAGATTAAGACCTTTTCTCGAAAGCGCACACACATTAGCGACGCCACACACACACGGCCTCTATTCAGGTCCATTCATGCACCCACCAGAGCAACATGCATGAATAAATACATGAGCACTAGAGAGCTACATCGGACCGATAAAAGGAGGGGGGGGGGTTGATGTGAATTACTGAGAAGCAAGCAAGAACAGGACATTAAAAAAGGCAGCAGATGAATAGTTGAGATGGTTTTGCAGGACAATGATTGTGATGGGAGGACAGAGAACGTCCCTGACCACAGGAAGGAACAATTCGGCAAAGTTAAAGTGCCAAGTTTGTCAATGAATGCAAGGCGTGTTTGGAGACAAATCATCTGTCGACTTCTGTCACTGCGAAACTGAACGGACACAAGGTTTGTTCGTATGATGAGTATCATACGATTGTTTTCTTCATTGGGAAAAAAATATGTGTCACCAAAGCTCTGTGTTTTTCCAGAAATCATTTTTCAGGAATTTTAGATACACTAATGAATTCCTTGTTCTGTCTTAGGAACTTCATACAAGTTGAATAATATGCAAAGTTAGCCAAGCGTAAATGCGCCGGGCGCCACGCCGCCACAATCGCTTCTCCGTTTTTCTTTGTGTTGGCTAATATCCACGTTTTTTTTGCCCACAGAAGAGAGACAGCTGGTAATGTCTACAATAAGACCTTTCCAGCACCTCTTACTGCGTGGCACGCAGGACCCGGGGACCCTCCTCCACATCGGGAGCTTTTAGCGCTTCCCTGCTAATATCCTGAATAATGGCATCTTGATGGAAAGAGCATGGAGGGAGAAGAGAAAGACAAGGGGAGAACAAGCAAAGGCTGCGGGGAGAACCTCTGCACCTATCTGTAGTTACCTGAGGGCCTCCATCAGTTGCTGGCCTGTCATTATTCCCCCTTCTGCCTTTCCATTGTCATTATTCCCTTTTTGTCTCTCCAGCGCCCACATGCTCGCTAACGTTGAGTCCGCATGCAACGCGTCGCGCTCGCAGCAGAGTGAACGAAGAAGACGCAGTTTTGGAAATATGTGTATCCGCAGGACCTCCAGTAGTACTTGACGAATTGTACTTTTGGGTTTTTGGAAAAGTTTGCTTTAATAAGAGGTGTGGTGAAAAGAACACAGGAGGAGAAGATTGTTTTTTCATTTTTTTTTTTTAAATAATGGCCGTTTCTTTTTGAACTATACTTAAAAAAAAGTTTTACACTAGAACTGATTGATTAATTTCCATCCATCAATCAAGTTTTATACATCACTTATCTTCACTCTGGTCTCAGGTGTGTTGGAACCTATCTAGCTGATTTGTGGTGAGAGGCGGGACAAGTTGTCAGCCAATCACAGGGCAGATACAAACAAACAATCATTCACAACTTTGAACAACTTCAATGAAGCTCCAATGCATATTTTTACAATTTGGGAAAAAGCGAGAGGAACTAGAGAAAGTCCACACAGAAGGCCTGAGCCCGAAAACAATTCTCTTGGATAAGAAATATGAACACGTCTGACTTTCACTAGCTTTGTCAGTTTTTTTTGTAATTTACTCATTAGACAGCAAAGAGATGTACAATAGCACAAATAAAAGGTTTTTTCTCCCAATGATTACAAATGGTCTATTGTCATGCCACAGGTTGGACAGAGATCGTACAATCAACGGGAATTGCAGTTTTAATTGATTCAGAACCTCAAGGCATGCACATGTTCCAGGGTGTCAGGTCAAATTTGGAAAAACTAAACCCTGATGACTCACGTCAGCACACCAATACACAAAAGTAAAATAAGCAGCATATTTATGAAGTATTTATTCTTTAGGAAATGTATCTTATATATATATATATATATATATATATATATATATATATATATATATATATATATATATATATATATATATATATATATATATATATATATTAGTATTTATATAGGCTGTGTGTCTTATTTTTATAACTTTAACACTTTAATCGTCCCATTTTAATAAAACTGTGAATTAGCCATTTTCCTGCAAGCTAAACGGCAAAGCTGTCAATTCAATATTGTGTCCTCTCCTTTTGTGCAGATAAGAGGATTGCTCGCAACACCGATCTCGGGCGCGCGCACACACACAGACGCAAACATTTTATTTTTCCCTGGGTATAATTTCCATAAGATGAGAACATATGCATGCAAGTTGCTACTTGCAAAAATAAGTTACAAATTAAAAGACCTAAATTGCACCGACGTGGTTGTGTTGATTCGTGGAAATATTTCACTCGTTTGCAGCACATTGTGAAGTGGGAAAGGAGCTCCGCGCGTGTGTGTGCGCGCGCGCGTGTCACACCGTGTCCGTGCCAAATAATTGTGGAGAGACCATTAGCAGGACGAGGCCCGTTTGGCGCTGCATGCAAAGAGAACCTGCGTGGCACGGAACTCCTCGTGCTAGAGAGCAGTTTGTTTTCACACTTAAAGTGTGTTTGCACGAGGCAAGCTGCTGCTGGTGATGATGATAATAAACTGATTTTAAAAAAGACGCCCGTCGTGCTCATTTCAGTGCGTGCATGTAACGTGGACATTCCTTTGCACAATATCACAGTGGAAGGGAAAAGATTGTCAGATTGTAAAGAATGGATAGGGGGGCCTTAGTTTTTAATCGCACGCATCTTAAGAGGTGAATGTAGTTTCACTATTAGCGCCCTCAAAACACAGAAAAAAATCTTTTTTTTTCTTATACAGCGAATGTGACTTTATGGCTTGTTTTCTATCATGTAAATTGCGTTGTTGGCTCATTGTCAGCGCGAAACTTCAGTCAGAACTCAGCAGAGCCACAAGACATGAAGCTCTGAACAAGTGTAAATTAGAGGCACAATATGAATTCTATTGTTGAAGCCTTTTTTTATATACGTATTTAAATATTAGCCACAAAGATGCGCATTTTGTTACATTGTAACTTTTATTCAAAGCCGTGCGTAACAGACGCGTAATTGTCACATCAGAGAGGAAGCAGACAATTTTAGATAAGTTCTGCATTTATTAAGTGAGCCGCAGCGGACGTTCATAACCAAAGCATACACACAAAGAGGAACTTAATGTAGTTAATGTAAATTACATTTATTATTTAATATTTACAAACTTAACACATTTAATAGATTTTCACAAAAGTCGTCTAAATCACATCAACTCGGTGTTTCCTAATGATTTTCGGCTTCTCCGCGAGTGTACCTGCAGGCAGTCTTTTCTCTTTTACGTTCATGATTGTCGTCCTCTGATTGTGCGCTCCCGGGCTCCTCTTAAATAAAAGCCGACGGTCCGGCTACTTCTTCCTTATTGGTCAGGTGGGGGCGTTGCCTCGCGTGACGCGGCGTCTTGGCATCCCCTTCCTCGCTCGTCTCTGCGTGGAGTCTTGCAGTCTGTCAGTCAATCAGACGACTCAAGTGTGGAAAGTGACGGGCGGGCCGGTGCGCGCACGGCTAACCCCCCCCCCAACATTGGTCATCCTTCAGAGGAAGCAAGCTCTCTCTTTCTTTTTCCTCTCTCTCTTTTTCTCTCTCTCTACTCCCCCCTCTCTCTTTCTCTCAAGCTGTCCCTCTCACGCACGCCTTTCCCGGTCCACCCTGCACGCACACGCTCACCTCCCGAGAGCTCGCAAACACTTGTCACGGCGTCGGAGCAGTCACTCATCGGCTCCGACCTACAAGACGACAACGGATCGGATCGTTTCTTTTCTGGGCTGAACCGACTCGGTGGAAAATCAAGTGAGTAGAAACTTGCGCCGGTATCAACCTGATTTACGGGCATTTAAGGACTCTGACCCCCGCTCAGCTCGCCCACGCGTGTTTGTATTTGTTTAGTGTCTAATCGTGTGTTCCAAGGTTTATATTTGGGTGGGCAACTTCACGGGATTACGTTTAAATTTGGAAAATATTTCCAAACTATTTCTGCTGGCATGTCAAGCGTGCGCGCGAGTCCGACTCGGGCAGAGTACGTGGGACCCCCGTGCGTGGAAACAAACGCGGAGGTTTTTGTGAGCTTCAAATGAAATGCTGGACAAAGTCGAAAGTTCGTATGGGTTTATTCCTTTTTCAACTTTTTTTAAACTTCATAATATTTTGTGCTAAAAAGGAATGCAGAATATTATTGTTTGTGGAAATGAGTAAAGTTCCTGACCCAAATGCAACATGAACTCCTCAAACTTAGCTAAAAGTCCATTTAGACTTTTTTTTGTATAAATATGGGCAAATTAAAATTTTGTCTCAGATTCTAAAACATGTCCTACCGCACTTCTAAACGACTACACGGGCGAGTCAGGGAGCTCACGCTTTCAAAGCTTCACACTTTCACATATGCTTTCAAAGCCACACAAAGCGAGAATTAATTGACGGAAGTGTTAGAAAAATATTTTTGTGTGTTTAGCTGCACATGAAGGAAAAGTGAGCAACAATGGGACCTCATTATTAAGACATCTCTCCTGTGAGTGAGTGAGTGAGTGAGTGAGTGAGTGAGTGAGTGAGTGAGTGAGTGAGTGAGTGAGTGAGTGAGTGAGTGAGTGAGTGAGTGAGTGAGTGAGTGAGTGAGTGAGTGAGTTAAAGCTTGTGGGTTTGCTTGTTTGTACACACACACATACACACACCTTACAGAAACGTTTGTGTTAAAGACAGAAGTGTGGAAAAAAACGAGTGTTGAGAACTCTACTAATAAATGCAATAAATTTAATTTAAACAGACGGGTTTTTCAACGTTTCCTGAATTATAAATGAGCAGTTAAAAAAGTAAAACGACATCAAGTGTAATCAGCTGTCAACGTGACCCAAAGTGGGACGGAAAATGGACGGACAGTTGTAAACTGTGTTTGTGTCCCTCCGCACAGTCTCAGTGCCTTTGAGAGGACGCCTGGTAATGCTCAGTGTAGCTGCCCTGCGTGATGCCTGATCATGACAGCGCCACGCTCCTAACCAGACAGACCAAGCGCCGACGAGTGGACATCGGTGTGAAACGGACCGTGGGCGCTGTGACGGGGATCCTCCTGGACAACATGAACCAATCCCACAGCCCCGACAGGGACGGAGATTGCTCGCTGGTCGGTCGAGGCCACGGTGGTGGCAACGGTGATGGAGAGAAATCAAACGTGCTAAGGAAGTTACTGAAGAGGGCCAACTCGTACGAGGACGCCATGATGCCTTTCACCGGGGCGACTATCATCTCGCAGCTTCTCAAGAACAATATGGGGAAGAATGGGGGGAGTGACTCGGGCTTCCAGGTACCTTTTTATTTTCAAGTGAGATGACTAAGTCAGGTCAGAAATAACCCAAACATTTCGGGGACGAAGACATTACCCTAAAAGTTGAATCAATTGAATAACCCACAACACATTTTGTTGGGTCTTATTAATTTTATCCAACGTTTTGGTTGAGATCAATTTGGGTAACCCGGTTTTATGGGATTCAGTCTTATTGTGTATATTGATCAGAGTGGGAACTCTAAAATCAGCTCTAAATGCAAAATTTAACCCATGTTGGGTAAAAAGTCACTAACCTAACTCTTTGATAAGGTCAAATGAATATTCCTCAAAACAGTGTTGGGGTGTTTGTAGCTTATTAATTTGGGTTATTATTGACCCAAGTGTTTTTAAACTACATCAATATACCCTTAAAACTGCTGGGTTAAAAATTGGACCAACCCAGGAAATTGGGTCAACCCAACAACCCAGCATTTTTAAGGGTGCAACACAAAACGAGTCACTTGACAGACACCCGAAAGTAAAAATGTGTACTTGGGCACAATTGGTACAGTTTCACTCAGGGGTGTACTACTCACGCGGTTTAGACATTTTGGCCATGTTGGGTTATTTTGAGGTGATACCAAATTGACACCATTCCAAAAGCTGTACCAGCAAAGCGTAATTCTGTCCCATAAAAATATCAGTCCATGATTGTTGTCTATTTCAGGGCAGCGGAGGTCTGTCCAGTGGCGGCTCTGAGATTCAGGCCGAGGATGCCTGCAGCAATTCCTCCTCTCAGGACCGGGACAGCCCGTCCAACTGCCTTTCACCTTCGGCCCCGCCGTCATTCGGACGAGCGCTACCCCCTTCCAACCTTGGCTCCCACGCCCAGCCGATGTCCCTCTCCACGTTTGACTTAGACAGGCTGTCGGACGAGCACCTTCGGGCCAAGCGTGCTCGGGTGGAAAACATCATTCGCGGTATGAGTCACTCTCCGCTGGTGCGGCCCAGCGCCGACGATCGCGGCCAGGAAAGCAACCGCGACAACCCGAACGAGCACAGAGGCGACGGCGGAAGTCACGGCCACAGACGGGGCACGGACTGCTCCTCTTCCCTCCTGGGCTCTCCCGCCTCGCGGGCCGGAGGGGTCGGCGCTGGCGAGGTGTACCGAGAGAACAAGAGGAAGCAGCGCTTGCCTCAGCAGCAGCACAGCTTCACCCAGCTGGTGTGTTCCAGGCAGGAGCAGCGGCAGGAGGAGAGGCGACAGCTCAAATTGCAGCTGGAAGACATGCAGGTGGGTCACCAACAGAGGTGTTTGCAAGGAGGAAGACACACTCATCTCAACAACCTCTTCTCTTTCCTGTTCAGAAGCAACTGCGGCAACTTCAAGAGAAGTTCTACCAAATCTACGACTCCGAGACGGAGGAGGAAGAGGAGGAAAACCGCGAGGGTGGCGAGGCGGAGCGAGGAGGCGAGAGGGATGAGGACGGTAACCTGTCTGAGGACAGTATCCGCTCTGATGGCCTCGAGGAGAGGCACAGGGACAGAGGGCGACGGCGCCACGATGACCTCTCAGAGCTGGACCCGGGTCTGTTCCTAGACCGGGCCCGAGCCCTACTGCGACAACAAGCCTTGATGGATGGTGAGATGGAGGAGGATGTGGTGGGCAGGGCTGAGGAGGAGGACGAGGAGAGGAATGGGGAGAGGATGATGAAGAGGCAAGGGGGGAGGCAGTTAGCGGAGACACTGAAGCAGGAGCTAAATTGCGCCGTGTCGCAAGTCGTCGACACGGTCGTGAAAGGCTTCTCATCGCCCAAGCGGGCCGCCAGCCACCATCACGGCTGCCACAGCACGCCGGCCGCCCCTTCCTCTTCCTCCAACTCATCCTCTTCTGGGCCCCTGCCCTTTGGCCCGCTCCCTTCTCTCACCCCGGACCCTCGTTTTGGCGGGGGTGCCTTTTCCCTCAATCTCCACGGCGATGGCAGCCCCACTTCCAATTACCACACCTCCAATCAAAGACTCCACTGCTTCGGCGACATCATAGTGCCGAGCCCGTTGGACTCGTTCAACGGTATGAACGGCCGGCTAAGCGGGGTGCCGACGCCCAACGATCAAACGGAGGCGCTGCCGCTGGTGGTGCGCAAGAGCAGCGGGAACGGTGACGACAACCCATCTCTACCTCCTCCTCCGCCGCCTCCTCCTCCTCCTCACCACCCCTCCCTCCACCCCTCGCCTCTCACAGCCACTCTCGGCTTCAGCCCCCCGTCCTTTCGCCACCCGTTCCCCCTCCCACTCATGGGCTACCCCTTCCACGGTCCTCTGGGCGGGGGGACAGGTTACGCCCCGGGGCCCAAGGACCACCACCACCACCACAGCCACACCTCGCCAGATTCCATGGACGCAACCCGTGAAACTGTGAGCCTGAGAACCAAAATGGCCGCCCTAGGAGCAGGGCACCTGGCTCACCACCACAACAGACAGCGCTCCCCGAGTCAACATGGGCCTGAAGGTTTGTCCCTGTCACTCATCAAGTCGGAATGTGGTGACCTGGCAGATATGGCCGACATCTCGCCGTACTCAAGCGGCACCGTATCCTTCTCACAGCAAGACGTGCGTGATTGCGGAAGGTGTCTCGGGGTCTAACATCTGCCCACACCACCGGCGCTAAGTCTTTAATATCAATTAGTCCTCGCTAATTGGTTCCCTCTTGTTCCCGTGCCGAGAGGGGAAGATGAAACGAGGTGCGGCCGGGTCTTGCAAGAGCGGGGAAGATTAAACGGGTCGCACGCAGCTCTCTCAACTTCTTTTAAATCCGGGGGAGCTCGTGGCGTTAGCTCGCTTTCATGACGCAGACTTTGTACATAGACGCTCAAAGCAAGTGGGTGGATTGGGAGGGGGGAGGGGGACTTTGGGTCAACACCTTGCACACAACAGCTCAAAGCTAATCACGTTTCAAAGAGAGGAAAAGACGCTCGGGCTCATTGATGGCAGTTTTCAAAAGGTGTCCGCGTTTACAACGCCGTCTTGCTCCTTGAGTCGCTTGCGAGCGCCACTTTGATTGGTCGGCCTTTGGGTTGCTCGGCAGCTGCGTGTGTATTTGCTCCTTTCACATGCATGTTCGCCCTTTTCCCCGGAGCGTGCTTGCTTGTGGACAGGTGTTTGCAGGTAGCTGTTTATCTTTTCATTCCTAACCTTTCATATGGAGAGGGCTTCTCACAGTCACACGCTGCAAACACGGGACACGGTTTGAAGAACAAAGTCGGGAGTAAAAGAAGACTTTGAACCTTACAAAGAGGAATTCCTTGCAGTCAGATGATTTGATCTCAGTGTTCCGCTTCAAAGCTGATTTAAATGGTTTTATTTGGGGGGGGGGGGGGGGGGATCAGCCAGGCCTCTTGAGCCTGCTGTTTTGTTTCTAAATGCTTTTACATTCATTCAAGGAAAACCGACTATTGAAAAAATACTTTTTTATCTCTGATTATGTTTAGCCAAGAACTCGAACACCTCAGGCTCAGACGCTTCAGAAAACATCACCAACGACTCAAGATAGAAAATACAAGACGGCATCCCAAAAGTAAAATGTCCAACAATTATTGGAGTAAAAATTGACCTTGATCAATTTTGCCAAATTAATAAATTTAAAGTTTAGTCTTCTGCAGAAGACTAAACTCAGACGAGGGCTATCAGCATCAAGTGATCCTCGGGACCACGACCGCATACAAACACTCAGGTCCGTGTGTCGCTAATCCTTTGTGCCTAGCCGAGCAGATGTCCTCAATTCATTTATGAATTTGCTCCCCTCCCACCTCTTTTTCTTGTAAGCTCGCTCAACCCCACCCACGCACACACACACACACACACACACACACATACACGCACACACCTGGCCGCAAGGTCAGGTTACAGCTGATGCGGCGAGCCCTTCGCAAAACAACGCGCATCAGGATCAACACACATGATAAAGAGACAATAAAGAACAGGAAGGCACATCGGCGGTCGCTTTTGTTTATTCACCGGCTAGCAGTTACCGTAACACGCACGTACGCGCAATCGTTTCAACGCAACGCTGTTTGTCAAATTTGTGAGCTGTTACATTAAAACAGGCTTGAAAGACGCGGCCGTATTATCCGCCCAGCCCATAGTGACAGGTTGGCATGAATGTTAAACAGGTAATGGTGTCGCTTGATGTTAACTAGCGTAGCCGCGGCTCAATGAAAGATGAATGACTGGGCAGGACTCACCTCCACTTTTGCTCGCGGCTTATTTGTGATAAGTGCAAAAAAAAAAAAAGGTGGCTGAATTGTCAAATGCAAGACTAAAAACAATTATTTTTTTCTTTTATCACACTGAACTTTTTTCTTTCTCCTATTTGGAGCCATATCGGGCCCCTGGGGCTTCTCTGTGTGTGCGTGTGTGTGTGCGTGCGCACTAATTGACCTTGCAGGGGGTTACATTGATTGCCTCATCTCCACTGATAGATTATAGGGCTGTTAATGTGGTGGCAAAATGGCAGAGCGGCGGGGCACAGCTGTCGTTGCACACGTGCATGTATTACGCATACACAAACTTGCACACATTCGCCATCGCAGCGCCACAAAGCACGACAAATTTTATTTTTCGAAGATATATAAGTGGACTTGCAAGTTGAGAGTTGTTTGTAACATTTTAGTGTAACTCGTACTTTTTATCCTGGTCATGCAGGGTACAACAAATTTACGTTTTGCCTAAAAAAATATGTGCATTCTTTTTTTTTAAATTGAAGTGTCTTTTTTTCCATAATTATTTTATTAGAATATTATAATCATTAAAATTATTTTTTATATTTTATATACTTAGTTATAATTATTTATATTCATATATGTTCTTTTTTTAATTGAAGTGTCTTTTTTATAATAATTTTATTAGAATATTATGTTATAATTATTATATTTTATATAATTATTTTTTATAATTATTTATATTTATTTAATAAAAGAATGGTATTTTATTTGCAGCTATAAAGCAGAGGCAGATCTCAGTAAATCAGCATAATAGTTTAGTTATTTGGTAACAAAAAAATAATTGATATAATAATCTATGCGAAGCTCAGGAAATAAATTCAGAGACGGCGACAAAATGATCGGTCCATGTCAACAAATGTTCATTAATACTGAAAGAGCAACATCGGCTTCAAAGTCCACCCATGAGTTTGGCTTCCTCTTATTTTTTACTCTTTCATTTCATCCCGGTCTCTATTTTTTTTTTTTTTACCAGGAACAGTGTGTATTATATGACACTCAAACTACTGCTTGTTGCCACCTTAACATTTCTATTCAGATCCAAGAGGGTTTGTCGCCCAACCACCTGAAGAAGGCCAAGCTCATGTTCTTCTACACTCGCTATCCCTCCTCCAACATGCTGAAAATCTTTTTCTCCGACGTCAAGGTGAGCACTTACTCTCTTTTAGACACTTAAATGGCACACTTTTGGTTCACTTTGGAAATAAAAAAAAAATATTGTAGGTTTAGCTGCAAAGGTGGTCAGGTGTGCAGCTACATGATGGGAAAATTATCCATCAAGCAGTTTTTTGTATTTGGTTTATTTATTTTATACTTTGAGCATTTGTGCATGCCGCAGATGGGTGCTCCAGTCTGTCGCATGTTTGGAGCACAATTAGAATTTTTGGCCTTAATCGGCCCGAAGCGGGCGGGGGGGGGGGGGGGGGGGGGGGGGCATCTCTGTCTCTCACCAAACTGTTTAACCCTCCTCCATCCTGACCTCAACCTCCATCTTGTCAGCTCATTCAAAACACACACTTTCGCTTTCACTTGTGAAATTACAAGTAGCATTTTTTTGGGGGGGAGGGCAGGGCGACAAAAAATGAAATTTTAAATCATAGATAAGAAGATGGTATGTATTAACTTAAGCTGAGTTTAACACATGTGGGGTGTGTGTGTGGGGGGGTTGATAATTCAGAGAAAATGACAGCGGGGGGGGACGTCGAGGAGACGGGCATAAACAAATTACAACAACGGCAGCTTTAAAACAAAGCCGCTGATTGTTTTGCGTTTACAGGCTGCGATGTGTTTTGTTGCAAAAGAGCATACGGTTCTTTCGTGGATCCGGGACATGGCATTCAAATGAGTGTGTGTGCGCACACACAGACACACACACACACACACCAGCTGCCCTGTGGCTCATATCTGCCGTGACCACTTCCTCCAGGCAGTGCCACATCCCCGTTGGCTGCCATGGTAACAAGGGTCGCCGGGACATGGGGTTGCTAGGCAAACACTGGGTTGCTAAGCTCACCTGCTGCTCATGTGTGTGTACGATTGAGACTGATGGCCCATTAAGTATAAACACACATGCGCTAACATACATTACAAAATCGTTGACAACTGATAAAAAAAACAAAAAAAAAAAACATTCATTGGCCACATTAGGCAACCATGCACACATCGAATTATATTTTAGGAGGAATTATGATATTGATAATCTCGGATATTAATTCAACAACACAATTACGTTGTTTAAAACTACCTAAAGAATCTTAGGCCTCATCATCCTCCAAGAAAAGAGTCTGCTGTCATATTAGCATTTTATGCAAATAACATTTTATTGTTAAATTTGTTTTTAATTGACAGATAATCCACGTTAATCCGGCAAATGTATCTATGGGAGCATATGATTTCATTTAATATAAACTGGAGCTCAACTAATCCTATTTGTGATGAGCCAGGCTGCCCTTTTACTTTATCATGTGTTGCTTCATTGTCCCATTGCATTCATTGCCCTCATTATTATCATATTTGCAAAAATCCGGGTCAGTGTCTCACTCGCGCTTTCGCTGCCGTCCCGCTCGCCCGCCCACCCCTCCCTCCCTGGGAACAATAAGTAGCATGTGTGCGAAGGATCAGGCAGATTCACTGTAAGGGAATTAGGACCCTGAATGGCTCACACTAATTGGACTTGAATGGACTTGTCTCTGGGAAAAGCACTTCTTAAAGATGAGCCTCTTGTGTAGAATGACGGGCCGGGCCATGCTGTGGGAAGCGGGTTGGAGTGCGGGTGCACACACACACACACACGCACACACACACATACACACATACACGGACAACGCTAATAGCCCTCTCTTTCTGAGGAGACACTCAGATGCGAGCGCAAAGATTTCAAGGTTGTCGCCGTCCCGTCTTGAGAGAGTAAGCGAGAGCAATTAAGGCTTCGTTAAGGCTAGAGGGGACGTGGATTAATTTGACACTCACTCCTCATCTCACACCCAAGTTTCCCGGAAGAGAGGGTTGGCGTGACGAGCGTGCGCGTCGTCCGCCCTGTTACTCTGGATTTTCTTTTTTTTTTCCTTGAGAGGTCGCTGACATCATTTCTCTGGGAATCCATTAGCGTCCTGCCCGCCTCTTTTCCTTTTTGCTAATTGGTGTTACATAGCCAATTTGGCAAGATTGGGGTGTGAACCCGCAACAGCTCCTTTAGCAATTATTTTAACACTAAAGATGACAAAATGTTTTTAAGTGAGAGTGTGAAAAATTCCAAGGGGCGCCCGGATGATTATTTTATTTCATAGTGATTAAGGTATGCGCAATAAGCAATGACTGAAGATCCATCATAAATCACAATATCTTTTTAACTGAAAAAAAAACAACCTCAGACAGAATCTTATTGGCATTTAGCACACTAATCACAATTGAAACGGGCATAAAATTCTATAGTCTTACTACAGCCTCAAAATCAGATCAGGTTCCAAAGTCGACTACTTAGGTTTTGCTCAGTTATTGATAACCACAATATTTTCCACACCATTAGCCTCTACTTTTTCCACAAGCTTAGAGAATTGCGACTTATAGTCCAGTACGGCTGCTATGCTTCTACCAAATAAAATTTAAAACAAAAGCGCCAACAATACCTAAAAAAAAAGTACATCTTATCTATGGATTTTTCCTGATTTTTTTATCATATTGTATAATTTGTGCATATTCTCCTATATATGGAAAGCCTGCGGCTTATAAATGAACAAAACAGGAGTTCCCCCTAATTTTAGCTTGTGCGTCTTATATTTAGGTGCGGCTTATAGTCCAGAAATTACGGTACATGTTTAAGATGAAGCTTCTTCTCGTTTAATGATGGCAGATGCGCATATTACATGCTGGTGTGTCACTTCCACACCACAGCAAAAAAAAGAAACAAGCGACAATTTATGTTGATTGTGCACATTCAAAGTGCCTTCCCCCAAAAAGGGCCAAGCTGCAGCGCATGCAGATCTTCAAGTTTGGCTTTCTGGCATCAAAGTGAGTGATGGGGGGGGTTGTGGGTGCATCACTTGACGCTTTTTTTTTCCGGATGGTTCCATCTTTTGGTTGTAAACACAAAGTGGCATGGCATGCCCTCAGCGATTTGTCACCTCCCGTTTCCCGTGCAGAGCGGCGACTGGGATGAGCTAAAGTGCAGTGTCGGAGGTGCGCATTTTGCCGTTTAGCAACGAAATATTTGTCTACAATAGTGAGTTGATTTTACAGAACTTATGAGTTTTTCCAATTACAAGTTGTCGTTTTTTGCTCACACAGCTCAGGCACACAGTTGTGACTAGTTGTTATGGTGACAAAAAAATCACATGTAATTAATTAGAATTATTTATTTTTTACATTACATTATTTTATATCAATTATATATTAGATATTAATTTATATTAATTTTATTTGTTGAAACCTAAATAATTGTTAAAAAAAAACATGGAAAGACCTGCAATAAGCCCAAAAATAAATTAATGAAACGTAACCCAATTTTTTTTTTTTAATTTTGTGACTACAACAGATTAATGGCATTTTCAATTCATTTCAATAAGGAATACTGATTGATATTGATATGTGTCACGAGCTTGACCCAATTAAGTCAAGGTACCGCATTACTCTGATGTCGTGATTGCAGTGGCCAACTGTGGTACTGCAGCAAAGCATAGAATGATTCATCAGATGAAATTGGTCCAACTTTTCTGACCCTTTCTTTTCATATTTGCAGTTCAACCGCTGCATCACCTCCCAGCTGATCAAGTGGTTCAGCAATTTTCGAGAATTCTACTACATCCAGATGGAGAAATACGCCCGGCAGGCTATCAACGAGGGCGTGACCGCTGTCGAGGAGCTAGCGGTGGGCCGCGACGCCGAACTCTTTCGGGCGCTCAACATGCACTACAACAAAGCCAACGACTTTGAGGTAGATCCACCAACACATGCAAGTTTAGTCACAATATTGTAAGGAGAAAAAAATGTTGGAAGTTTTCACTTGACTCAAGAGTAATTCTTAGCACCACTTAAAACATTTTTTTCTATTGATTTTAAAAATTATAATACCAAAGTCAGGTATGCTGAGAGTAGCTTGGCTCGAATGTTTTACACAAATTGGCTTTTGTAAACGTCCTCCAAGTCAGCTGTTCGGAACGCAACAGTCACCTCCTGATTTTCTGCTGAGGTGTGGATGTTGCATGTTTGTGTGTGTGCGTGTGTGTGTTCGACGAGGCGAAAGAGGACGCCGCTGAAGGCGCGGGTGTCCTTGTCAAAGCGATTTGCGCAAGTCACATTCTCCCCCTCACTTGTCTTCTCCCAATATTAGTGGATGGGGACCTGAGGGCCTTGAAACTCTGACACAACATCAGCAGCATTTAGATAACCATTAGCGTTATGCACACAAGCAAAAACACTTTTTAACTTATCGAGTGGACGTTTTAAAAGACGACGCTCCACTGCGAGTATTTGGATGACGACTTCAGTGTACGCATTTATCCCCCGACTTTGTTTCGATTCTTATTTTTAGTCGATGGATTATCTTGGCTTAGGGTCTATTTTGAAGAGCCTCTTTTTTTTTTCAAATGGCTGTCAGACCGTTACGTGGAAATAAAGCCGCCATTTTAGAAATCCTCGAAAGATATCTGTTCCTGCCAGAGTTTGTCGTCTTTCCTGTCTGCATCCACCTTCACCTGCCTCCTTCCTTTGCCCGCCCTGAGGGAACATTAGCGGCCGGGGACTCTTTCTCTTTGTCAAGCTCGGAGGCGTGAAACCGGAACCGAGGCCGATTCAGCAAGTCTCCGCCGCGCACAGGAGTCTTCTCCTTTTAGCCAAATTTAGCATCACGCTTCCACCTTGATTTGTCCCTCCGTCAGCCCCCCCTCATCCTCCCCCCATTGTCCTTCGGACTCTGTCCTCCTCCTGGTGGGTTATCAAGCTCGCTCATCTTTGGCGGCTCGCTCCTCATCTGAGCTCACCTGTCCGTTGCCTGCTTTGGGGCAGTTGGTTAGCATCACCATATTCGGTTTTAACGCCATTTGCGCAAAGTCAGCATTTAACATAAACGGCGGCCCGCCGACGATATTTCATTGCGTTTGATCCATGTTGGCGTAATTATTGCATCTTCATTAATTACTTGCTGTCTCTCCAGCCACATTTTATGACTCTTCTTTCCTTTCCACCTCACTCTCCTTCATCGACCAAGCCCTCCCCCTCACCACCGTTGCCCGCCGCCCCTTCTCTGGAAGTATTTTGTCCTAATTACAGCTCGGCTGCCAGCTAATGAGGGAGGCGTGGGGAGGGGGCGGCGGCAGAAAGGGAAAGGTAATGGGGAATAGTCTCAACTTCAAAAAAAAAAAAAAAAAGAGAGACTGAGGGATTTTCTTTGCCAGGACACTGTGGTGTCAGGTCTTGCCAGTGCCAAGAGGAAGAGAAATGTTTCCTTTTCTTTTGAGACCAGACCGACGAGTCTCCATTAAGTCTGCCAACAGCACTGGGCATGACATCCTTAACTTGCACGAGGCGTTTGGGAACACTTGTAAAATATTTGCACAACGAGCCAACGGAGGCAAAACTTTGCACTCCGCATCGGCAAAACGATACGCTCGACTTTAAAAACCCCAAAAATACATGCACACTCGTGTTTACATACTTGTGTACTTTTATTTGACAGATATTCATTTGTGATGATCTGAGCGAGTCCCCTCCGAGGGTGGGTGTGGCGATTTATAAATTCTGCCCTTTGACTTCAAATGAGAGAGGGGGGGTCACATTTCAGGGCTATCCGATTTCATAAGCAATGTGCCGCATGAAAGACTTCTCGACTTCTCACGCCTTTCTCCCTTACTTGACTCTTTCATCTATCCTCTCGTCTTATTCATCCATTCATCTGCTCGCTTCCTATTCTTTTCCATGCACCCATCTCAACGGCCCATTATCTCGAGTCGTCTAATTAAACCCACGGAGAATAACTTTTGTGGCGCTAGTGGACAGAGAGCAGACGCTGCTGCAGACAAAGCCACCTGCCAGTTTCTGTCACTATAAATATAGCGATGTGCTTGGAGAATGCCTGCCTACGTGCATGCGCATGTGCGAGTGTCTTCCAGTTGGGACGAAGAAGAAGAAGGCATCGTCTTTGTCACTGAGCCACGAGGAGTCACGAGGGGACGGTTTATGTGTTGCTGTGTGTGTGTGTTGCTGTGTGTGTGTGTGTACACAGTGATTCCCCTCCGCAGCTGTCTCCTCAGCTTTGACAATGGACCGGCTAACAAAGACGTGGCCTTGAGCCGCTGTCATGTGATACGAGTGGTCTGCAGCCTCTCGCTCAGATGACCCGGGCTATTGTCCTCTTTGGTGACACACACATAAGCAATCTCAGAACGCAGAGCAGACCCTTCCTCTCGGAACAAAGAGCAACTTAACTGCTTGTCCTTGTGCTGATGCTGAGGCGACTGATGTATAGGAACCATCTATCAAGACGGAAAAGCCTTCAAAATATAAAATTTGCAGTCTTAATGGAAGCGATCCCGCTGGCCACACTGACTACTTCAAAAGATGTAAATCATAAATCTGTGGTTGAAGATCACCCCAATGTACACAGACATCAAAAATACAAAATAAATTGAAAATGGAGGTTAAATCAAGTCCTGGGTTGGAATCAAGAACAACATTCAGCTTTCATTAAATAAGTAAATTAATCATTAAATTAATAAAAAAATAATAATAATTAAATGAAATGAAATTAAAAAAAAAATATATATATATATATATATATATATATATATATATATATATATATATATTTCAGATTTAGACGGGTAACTAATATGAAAACCAGAGCATTGTCAATATGTGAAAAAAAGAGCAACTGTCAAGCTGAGAGGAGATTAAAAATCAATCAGAGCTATTGCGCAAGCAAAATGAATCCAGTTGAGGAGCTCAAGAAAATGGCCATGATGACATCACAAGCACTCTGTTGAAGAATTCTGAATAATACCGTTACAGCACTCTTGATTTAAAAAAAAAAAAAAAAAGTTGATAATATAAGTCTACAGCAGGTGCATCCTTACGAGACATGATTTATACCTTCCTGACAATCACTCAAAATTATCCTTGAACAAGCAAAATTATTGATCCGGTGAGGAAATGGAAAATTTCAAAGCAAGACAACAGCATTTCGAGACGCAAATGGTCAAACGGCACAATGTGACGAAAGTCAGGCCTGATAGCAGCCATGGCGTAAAAGAGGAAAAGGAAGCAGATGCTTGTCTCAAACACACACACACACACGCACGCAAACACACGCACACAAACACGGCGATGGAACAATAACGACCACCAGCAAGTGGATCTGGATGATCAGGAGACAGCATGTCAAAGGTCACATACCACAGCATGTAGTTGCCCTAAAAACTATGTGGTTTTGATCATGAAAGCAACCACCGGCCTCGCGCTCGTGAATGAAGTATCCCATATTATCCATATTAAAACACACACCAGAAGCAATCAGTATCTTTTTTGAGTTAGGCCCCCTAGTGGCCAGACCCGACATGCTTGTCGCGCAAACTGCTTCTAAGTGCAGACACGGTTCTTGTCTAACCACAAAATGGGTCTGACATAGTATTTTGTATGTGTCATGTTATTTGTGTGACAGAGGGCCTCATTGGAACAACTGCGCTCTTCAGGGGCCTGCTAAAAAGAGAGACACGGTGGATGTGGTGAACAAGAGTCAGGGGAATCATTTAGTGCGCCAATGTGTGTGTGTGTGTGTGTGGGGGGGGGGGGGGGGGGGCAATCCATCCGTTCTGGTGGCATCTAACCTTGGCGTGTCCTGCCACGTGTGACAGGGTTACACACTTTGCTGGAGTGTTTAGGAGCGTGTACCTTGTCTGGGATTCAAAAATGAGACACAGAAAGGTTGAGAAAAGGCAGAGCAAGCTTGTCAGATTGTTTAGTGTCTTTGTATGTTCTTGCCCCCGGGAGAAGGGCAGGGGGAAAAAAAATGCCTGTGTGTGAGGGTGTGTATTGTTCTGCTTGTTAGGAACACACACAAATGGGAATTGTGTGGAGGACAACAAGAACTTTGCAAAAAAAATAAAAATAATAAAATAAAAATTCAATATTATATTATATTATATTATATTATATTATATTTTGTCTTGCAGGTGCCTGACCGATTCCTGGAAGTAGCCCAGGTGACTCTCCGTGAGTTCTTTAACGCCATCGTGGCCGGCAAAGACGCTGACCCATCATGGAAAAAAGCGATCTACAAGGTGATCTGCAAGCTGGACAGCGAAGTCCCCGAGACCTTCAAGTCTCCAAACTGCTTGCAGGAACTGCTGCATGACTAGCAAAAAAGGGGCGAGGAGCAGGAAGCCCAGGCCAGTGAACCCGCCACAAACTAAACCCGACGTTGGGTGAAGCTCGTGACGGTTTCCCGAGAAGCCAAGAAGTTTGTCATGAACAAAGACAACCTTCTTCCTAACGAACATGAAGACATTCACTTCTTCCTGGGCCGTCCATGCATGTTCTTCATCTTTTTGCGGACACTGAATGGAACCAACTAGAAATAAAGAACTTAATATACATACATATATATATATATATAAAGATCTTTTTATTGTGGATGTTTTTAAGTGTCACGGACATGTATGAGGAAAAAAAAAAAGTGGTGTTTCTGTAATTTTGCTTTCCTTTCCCATGCACGCCAACACGCACTTCCTGATTAGTGAAGCTCCGTAGCATTCCCACAAAAGCCTTCATTCATTTCCCTTCTACGTTTACATTCTGTTCGTCTCATTCGGTGCGGCGATATTTTGATGGGTGTTTGTTCTCGGTATATTGCGGTCCGACACCACCGTGATCCGTCGGGTTACACGTTAGGGAGCCTGTCGTATTTTGTGCGTGTGTGCGGCTTCATTTGTTAAATGTTCTTTTCAAACATGGCTTTCTATTTTATATTCAATCAAAAGACCTGAGGGCATCTCTTTTCCTTGAAGTGAAAAGTGGATCTGCTGTATTGAAGTGTTTACTGGACACCAAGATTTACGGCAACAATCATTCCTGTTTCTGCTGGTTCCTTCCTGGATTTTTCACAATGACTTCCTGCTCACTGGTTCTAATGGGGGGGGGCTGGCTACAATGATAAATAACAAATGTTTCAATTTCTACTCTGGGCCTTCCTGGAAGTCAAAAATCTGAAAGTGTCACGCGTAACATTTTCAACAGCAGGGAAACATTCACTTCTTCAATGTTTTCACAATTCTGACATTCTGTTTTATTTATGATGATAATTGCTGTTAATATTGTTCTGAAGCTAATTATTCTAATTAAAGCTTGCTACGGATCGGACCTCTCGTTTAGTCGTCCCGTCTCACCGCAACCTAAAAATAAATTATTGACCAAAAAAAAAAAAAAAAAATGGAGTATGTTTTATTTTGTGGCATTGACCATCCAAGCGAGCAGTAACCAGGCAACATGATGGCCACTTTAACTGTGTCGTATTCGCTCCATCAGGACATGTGATCCCTCCTTGTTGTTGCTGATGAATTGAAAAGAGGAGCGCGCTGTGATTATTGTCAGCACAAAAGCCTCAAAAAGCTGCTGACGCCTAGATTAGCCAGTACAAAGACGCAGGGGCAGGACACGCACATGCGCGCACACGCACATGCGCGCACACGCACACGTGAGGACACACATGGCCCGTCTGCCCTTGATATCCAGCAGCTTCCCCAGTGTTGTTTTTTTTTTTTTTTTTGCTGTCCGCACCTTTGCTTCATGATCGCATTTTCATCTCTTCTTGTGACCATCAAAACACACACACGCACGGGCAGAACATGGCGCCAAACCGCCAGCAGGGCTCAAGTGCCAGCAATTCATTGTACAAACACAAAGCTCATCTCATAAATCTCAAGGAACAATTTGGATTTTTCCGCGTGTAATGTAAGAGTCGCTTGTGTGTCTGAATTACTGCTATCTCAGTAAATATCCACTTATGCTTTGTGCTTCAAGTGGGATTAAATTAATCAATACTATGTTGTAGATTCAATCTCACAATCCGCCCCCCCCCCTCCCCCATGGTGCACATTTTGGACGTCAAGATCGAATATACGTGAACAAATGCAAACGATTGCTAACAATCAGATATTTATCCAATATAGGAACATATGAAAGTTACCCAGGTGAGAAAAATCGGAATTGAGTTGTTCAGACTATTTATAAAACAATAACACAAAAATAGGTCAAATACACAAGAAGAAAAAAATGTTCTGGGTCCAGCCTTTGGCCTTTGGTGTGGCAATGAAGCAGCAAAAAGAAAAATCTGTGACTTCTTAGCACCTGTCAGAGTTTGGACACATTCTCTCAATGCTTATGTTAGAGTTGAGAAAAGTTGAGTCAAACCAAATTTGCACAGTAAATTGTACATCCTGATGTTCCCTGAGTTCTCACAATTAACGGCGCTACACTGCAAGGTAAGAAAACTGGCACGAAAGCAAGAGCCAGTTAAAGACAAAAAAGTGTGGCATCAGCAACCGACTGTTACCTCTGCCGGTGTCGTGTGAATGTGTGCAAAAACCAAGAAAGCAATTTCCACTCAAGTCAGGTCGAAGTGGGAACTATTACGGACTGGATCTGGATGAGGATTCAGATTTATTTCACTCTGTGCTGAATAATTTGGCATTGGCGGAGGTCCGCGCGCATGCCGACCTAGACTGGCTAAGATGAGTATCGGGCCGTGACTGCAGAAGCACTTGTAAAGACGATAAAACGCACAGACGGAGCGGGATGAGGGGCTTGCCGTGTGCCAAAGAGTGGGACGGACTAAACCCGAGGTGGGTGGGTGGCTGCATCTTTTGTTCTGTTTCATCTCTCTCTCCTCACTCTCTCTCTCTCTCACACCGTCTGCCTGTTAAAGCACATCTGAACAGAGCAACAATAAAACAGCTGTGTTTGTGTTGGCCTGCTGATTATTTCATTGTCAATCACACACACACGCACAAACACACACACGGTATCAATGGAGATGGCATGATACTGTAGTTTGTGGGCCACTCTTATGAGGAAGGGCCAAGTTCCAGAAAGTGACTTGTTTTGAAAATGGAGGTGGCGAAACTTCCAAACGGAAACAGCACTTGCCAACATTGACTCCCAAGCACCCAAAGACTCAAAAGAGAATCAAAAGTAAAGGACGGGGATGGTCCAATAGCCGAGCGATGGGAACCGGACCGGCGGCTTGGGCTTGCCGAGCACACTGCAATCAGCCGGCGCTGCGGGTTTATTTGCTTCAATCCTCAACGATGACACCCAAATGCATCGGTTGTTGCCCTGTGGCAGCTGTTTGCTATCCCGGAACACGCAGCAGCACCCCCTACCGCATCTCTTTTCCATTCATTATTACCTCAAGCCATCCTTCCTTCCTTCCTTTCCTACATCTTTCTTCTTTCCTCCCTAATCACACTTCTACGATAAAAAACTTTTTCCATTTAATATCTCCTGATCCTTAACGCTTTCCACTGGCTCAAAAAAAACTAAATTTAAAGTGATGCTGAAGTAAACACGGTGAAGCAGCATTTAGCGGTTATGCTGCATGCATATGGAATAAGCTGCCAAGTATTTTAAATCCAGGTTACACACTGCTTTTTTGTACATTCCCGCAATGAAGGCCTTTAAAAGGTACGGTGTGTAAAATTCACTTGCCGCCTAGTGGTGGACTAATAGAGTGCAAGGCCCAAGTTAGACGCGTGGGCATTTTTTTATCACCATCACCGAGTAAAATGTAATTAGACTACGATTATATTTTTTAAAAAAAATAAAAATACACTGATGTGATGGAATATTTTAGGGGGAGAATTGAAATTAATAGGTTTTAAAAATTAACATTTAAAAAAAACTAAGATTCGACGCACTGTTCCATTAAGCATTCTTAAAATAACTCACAAGAAAGTCTAATCATTTCAGAAAACTCTTTTTTATTTTTGGCCTTTGCTTTTCAATGTCTTGTTTGCAAAACTATTTAACTGTACTTTCCTAAAGTCATTTGAATGGGCTACTTTTGTTTGCAGATGCTTTTCGGTGTCATGCTTTTTTGGGCTGTGAAGCACACCAGCTTGCCTTATGTATGAAATGCGCTGTGTAGCTCTTTTTTTTTCCTTTCTTTTTTAAATTATGTCTTTAATTATTGCCATTTTCACCATGTGCAGGTGGGCCAGCCCCCTCAATAAACTGGGAATCACTTTACTCCACTTTTACTTCCTTCTCCCCTGTCCTGCATCTCCTCCCATCCTCCTTCCTTCAACCTCCCTCCTTCCTTCCTTCCTTCCTTCCTTCCTTCCCTATCGCCCCCTGCATCTTTCTCCATCCCACCCCCCTGCATCCTTCCTCGACACAAGCGTGCTCCCTCTCTCCTCTCATTCAATCAGCAGTCTGCTCGCTAATCAAACACCATCTGCCCTTCCATCCCCAACCTGTCGGGAACAGCTGCCAGCCACTCTCTTAACAACACTTTTAACAACCCTGTCGAATCTTCCACCGCCCGCAGCCGGGCGGATGTTGCAGATGAGGGCCAGCCCCTCGCAGGCCGGGAGGGAGGCTGAAAAGAAAACATGTAAAGCCAAAAACTAAAAAAGATGAAGAACTCTAACTACCTCTCAGCGGACCCGACGAGCTATTAGGAACTGTAGGCAAAGAAATGACGCGACTTCAGCAAAAGGGGGAAATGAGAAAGCAGAAGGTACAAACAGAGCGATAAAACAATGGTACTCCATAAACGAGATGATGCCGGAATAGTAATCGAGGGAAGAATCAGCCGCCTGCTCAAAAACAGGATTTGAAGCTAATGGTGGGAAGTAAAAGCTCCCAGCGCGCGCACGCAAACGTGCACACACACGCACACACTCACAGTCAATTCTCACACGCACAAGAGCCACATAATTGTCCATCAATGCCCATTTGCACATTCCAGACAAACACACAAATACTCACACAAACAATTTCATAACATGCCAAGACATTTTCAATTGTTAAATCCAGAAATATTTTGCAGCCAATCATGACAGGCCAGATGTTCACCAGTGTGTGTGTGCGTGTGTGTGTCATTGTAAGTGTGTGTATGTGTGAATGTTTGAGTCATTGTGAGTGTATGTATTTGTGAATGTGTGTGTGTGTGTGTGTGTGTGTGTCCGTGTCTGTGTGTGCTTGATTATGTGACATTAACATGGCTCCTAAAAAAAAATGCCAAACATTCACATCAAAGAATTCAATTGAAATATTGCAGATGATTGAGAATTTTTGTTCCAAAAAAAAAAAGTTAAACAGTAAAAAAGTTTTAGGAACAAAAAATCAAAGCTTGAAATTTGACATGAGTCAAAGATGGAGATGCCAGTGGCATCGAGGAAGGCACCATGGGATGGTCAAATTTGTCCAGCAGAGGGAAGAATTAAAAATCAATATTACCCCATGCAGAGCAGATCGAGGGGGATTGCACTCTCTTAATGCACATTTCAACATCTGAGCACACACACACATAGACACACACACACATTCATCCATACAGTTTGAAAATACTGAGGGAGTGTGTCAGCCACGTGCCACATGTCCAATTAGGGCGTAAAGTCCATCAATAAGAGCCTTTCAGGGATACCAGGGGTTCCATCAGCTTGTGCAAACACACACACACACACGCATACACTCACACATCGGTGCACACATTAACCACGCAAGGCAGTTCCATTTTGATCTCACCCTTTCTGTCATTGTGTTTCTTTCCCGCCGTGGAACTTAGTTGCGTGCTAATTGAAGTGCATGACAGCTTTTAGGCTGCTGTGTGCCAATCTTATTTGAGCAAAAGTATTGGAACGGAGAGGCTACTTTGTTTAGTGCTGCAGAAAAATGAAAAGTTGCACAGACTGAGTTAAAGATTTATTTTTTTACAGTCAATACAAAAGTCGAAGATTTTTTTTACATGTCAGTTAATGGCTATTTAAAAATTACATTTTAAATGATTAATTAATTAAGATAACATTAACGCATTCCCTTTATATGTATTTTATTCAGCATTACTTTTAGTCTCATCTTTTTGATCAAATTTTTTTAATTTACGATTCAGTTGGACAACAGGGTAGAAATGCTACTTTGCGTCTCAGAATGTACATCCTCCAGTGACAGGAAGTTGACAAGCTAGGCAGCTGCACGCCTCGGAATATTCTTTTAATCTCAAGGTGTTCCCATTGTTGAGAAGCCCAGGCGGGCAGAGGAATTTAATTCATCAAGAAACAGATAGCCTTGTCACAAAGACGCCTGCTATAAATAAGCGGGTGACACACAGGCAACGGTGTCGGCTCACTCGGAGGATAACAAACACACACACACACACACACACACACACGCACACACACACACTTGTTGAACCGAATGTAAATAAAGTAACGCACGCAGAACATACAATACACACACATCTGTGTCAACTGTTAGAACATGCGTGGTCAAGGTTCACTGACAAATCAGCTGGAGGAATGCAATATGCAAAAGACGCCTCCCACCCCCACCCCAAAAAAAAAAAAAAAAAACACCCACACCTGTCAACTGTCAGCAGTTGGTTGCAAACAATGGAGTTGAAGGGGAAAAGCCAGGAGTCTTATTGGGGTTAAAAGAAGGTTAAGCTCTCTGGTTGGCGTGTGCCGCCACTCTAAATCACTTGAGGATTTACAGACAGACCACTTGCAGTAAAATGGACAGTAAAGAACAGCAATCTTCAAGACAAACACCGTAAATAAAATAAAGTTGCTGGATTTGAGGAAAAGCTGCAAGGTATGACTCTCTGAGACACAAAATATACTCAAATATATTTTTTTAAAAGACAACTGAAGGGAAAACAAAGAAAAATATGCATTATTCATTTGTGTTGAGAAATACGAGCATGTTCTGAACATTTTAGCCTTCCTTCCGCCTTTCAGGGTTTTTCCTTTTCTACGCAGTTGTGACATTCACCTGTTTCCAAATGACCTGTGGAAAATTCCAAACAGGTGTTTTATGAGCTTTCTCAATTTTCCTGGTCTTTTGCTGACCCTCTTTTGAAACATAGAGCAGGCCTCATAATTCAGAGAATAATTAAAAATAAAAAAATCTCTCAGTTTCAATATTAAATATTTTTTGCTGTAATTTGTTTGCATAAAGTTTGATTTGCAAATGTTTCTATTCTCTTTTTAATTTATGTTTTACACAATAGCACAACTTCATTGTTTGAAACTGCTGTAAAAAAATAACACGAGTGGTGACCTGCAAAACACACACACGTGCACACACACACACGCACACACACACAAAACTTTCACTCTCCCTTTTTCATTATAACGCAGCTTCCTGCCAACTAAATCTACTTATTATTGTGATTGTGCTCATATTTTCCTTATCTCGCTCTATAATTCAAAATGACAATCTGGACATTATAATCCATCATGGATTTAACAATTTGCCCACATGCTCAGCGAGCCCCCAGCAGTGAAAGAATCCAAATATTTGAGGCCTTAAAGTGTTAAGGCCTTGAGTGTGATGATGTAGAGTGGGGGGTGGGTAGTTCCAGGGGAAAAGGAGAGCAAAAGTAAAACCAAGAAAAAGAGAGAACAAACTGTCAACCATGTATTGATCAAAAGGAAGAAATTTGTAACATTTGCAAATTGATCTCCCACAACTCCCTTGTTTTGTCTTAATAGCATAAACAAGAAAGCAAAAAATCTTTACGTTGGAAAAATTGAATCGCCGAGATTGCTTATGTGTTAAGTGGATGAGAGTTAAATCTTGCGCAATTCTTTCTATCCAATCCCACAACAAGAACTTCAATCGTCCATAGGTGCAAATGTGCATCTGACTACATTTGTACAGTGCTGTGATAGGATCACAAATAGAACCTCACACTCAGTAACTGACATATTGCAAACTATATTTAAAAAGACGACAGCACCCTCTTGCGGTACAAAATAAATACGCAAAAACAATATGAGGTCGATTTGTTTTATACATAAATTGATAGATTAAAAAAAAATTGCAATTGCCTCCATTTTTTTCCCATTCATACAGTATCTGAGATCAATATAAAAAGTAATACCATGCTGTGCCACAACATGCCAGGTAGTAATGAAGTCAACTAAAAAGAGATGCAGATTTTCTTTTTTTTTTTTTAACTCTGGTAGTGTTTTGACCAGGATGTAATCTACAATAAATCTCGCCAGTCCCAAAACCAGCTAGAATTGACATCAGTGAGCCACAACACCAATGGACACAATCAGTACAAAAAAAAATGAACAGATCTGCAGTTCCGACAGTTTTCAGCAGGTGTCGTCAGAGACCAGAATCTTTTCTGACTGCCCAAGCGTCTCGAGTTTAACATGACGTCACATTTTCTGTGTCACAGTGCCTATCGTGAGCCCAAGTAAAATATTACTGAGTATTTTTGAGGTAATCTGAGGAAATTTCGTTACAATTTCCACCCATATTTTCCATCTTTTGGTGCATATCCTGGTGATACAACTCGAAAGAGGATTGATAATATGAGCCACCAGGGGGCCTCAGTGATCCGTTGTGAGCCCTGTCGGTGCCAGCAAAGAGTTCAGTCTATAAAGCACAATCAGCTGAGAGCCCAAGCCAATGCGAAGCGATATTCTGCTTTTTGTCACGCAATTCTGACAGCTATGCTCAGCAGTGTCTGCTTGGATTTGCAATGAGGCTGCGTGTTCGAAAAGCACACAACACAGATGACGGACGGCTGATGGATGAATGGATGGCTGGCTTTTTATTCCTCCAGGAATACACACCAAAAAATATATTGCATGAAAGCATCATAGTCAACTTGGGTTGCTTCATGGAAAAAAAGAAAAAGTCGGAGAACAGAACATTGGGTTTGGGAAGTCAGATCTTATCAGTTTAGAAGATGCTTCCAGTTATGATGGCACTCTGCTTCTTATGTAATCGGCGCACAATGCCTCCAAAAGTGACACGAACATAAACGAGATGACATGGAAGGTGAAGTTAAAACAGCGTTGCAGAGATCCCTGGGAGCACTAAAAAGTTTGCAGTGAGAAGATACAGCCTGGAATTTAGGAACACTTTGTGCTTTGGGGAGGTGTTTTCAGTTGAAGTCAGATAGCTGGATAGATCGTGAGAAAGCACGAGATAAATATTTGAATCATCGATCAATCAGCAGATGATTTAGAGGATTTGTGTCGCCTTGGGTGATCAGGACGACTTGAGACAAGCGTCTCAAGAGCTCGGAGATAATTCCCGCTGTGCCAGCTTTCTGATTGATTACACTTTGAAATAATCCCTTCCCAGCAGGGTGTGCAAAGTCAAACTCAGATGAATGGATCATTAGAAACAGAAAATGAATTTTCCTTCAAGAGGTTTTTTTTTTAACCCGTCGTGTGTTTCCTGCACAGGCAGTGAGAGGACAATCACAAGAAAAGATGCATTGAAGTCAGCGTTGCATAACACGATTAGACAGTGGGAATCTGAAAAAAAAGGGATCTATTGTTTGTGGGCATGTGAGGGGGAGGGGGGGGGGGTTCTGGTTAGAAGCATGTGACGCGCGGAATCAGAATGTACAAATGACGGGAAGAAATCCGTGCCACATTTTTTTTTTTATTGATAAAAAAAAATCTTATAACCCCAGCAGACTATTTGTATGTAGAGGCTTTTCACGGGCTTCAAAAATATGAAAGAAATCAAAGGATGCTGCTCTATTTTAATAGTTCATATAGTATTTCTATTTTATTTTTTTAAACAGACCATAAAGAGAGATTGTAGGGTTTTTTTTTGGGCAATTCCACAATTGCATTTTACGATGTTATTTTCAGCTGGAGAGTAGTAGCTGCCCTCTTTCGCCACAGTAATAAAGCAGGCAGGGTGAGGTCAAATATTAATCTGCTTCACAGCCTCAACAGCGAGATGAATGCTGAATTTCAGAATGAAAATTAAAAAAACAAATTACTCGGAAAAAAAAGCTTCTCCTCAGAGGTTGCTCATGCTGTTATGAGTAAACAGTCGCTCTCCATCCTTGCAACCCAGCTTCCTTAGTCACTTGTAACTTCCTTGGAGTTACCGCCTGAATCTTTAGCTAGAGCTATTATTCATCTCTTCAATTTATCATCAATTGGATCATGAATGTCTGAAGATGTGCAACAGTGACTCCTGCTTGGAGTTAATCTAACTTTTTTTTTTCTAATCTCCCGAGACAAATTTCTGTTCTTCTGTTCCATGTGTCCAACGTGTCACCAAACAGCACAATGACTTTAAATGGGACTGACCATATGTGTGCCCAGCTGGTCAAATTATTATCAAACCTTTTTACGAGTGCCATAATTTTTGTCCATGCAGGTTTTATGACTTTTTAAAAAAAAAAAAAAAATTCTGCTGAATTACAATTCAAAATAAATGTCTGATGTTCTTGGTTAGATGTAATTGTTTAAATTATTATTAATTATCATTATTTATTTCTATCATCATTATTGTTTTTATTATATTTATTTAAACCAACAATTTTGCCTACATCTAATTTTGTAGCATCTACTCACCTACACGCACACACAATCTCGTTAGTGAGGCCACACACACATCGAAAGTAGCAATTATTTTTAAAAGTGTATGCATGCGGGCAAAGTTAAGCCCGTGTGTGTGCCCTGCATGTCGTGTACGTGTGCGAGCCCGACTCAGCTGCAGCATTCACTCTTCATTAGCTTCTCATGCATCTCTAATGCAAGCCACATGCAAAATGTCGCCGCTGGGGGTGGGACGCCACCCTCTGTTGCAGATGTGCAAGATGGAGGCGGGAGAATATGACATGTCGCATTCATAAGATCAAGTGACTTTAATAGCGTCGTCAGTATGTGGATTGTAACTATATTTACCTCATAATATACGTTTTTTTTCTTTTAATTTAGTCTGGTGGGGAAAAAAACGCCCTACTTGGGAGTGGAAATCATGAAAAAGAAATATATCACAGAAAATAATCTAATTATGTGAATAATTTCAGTTTGATGTTTCAATGTTGAACGATCAAACCTAGTGCCTTGCTCAACCTGTGCTATGAAGAAAACGGGAGAAGCTTGCAATTTAATATATGGAGCAAAAACATTGTGAGGAGTTCCAATATGACAGCGTAAGTGTTGGCCCACTTTTTTTTTGGATTGATGCTAAAATGTAACATGCATAACATTTCTATGCAAATAAAGACGCCCTAACCCAAATTGAGATAAGAATAAATGAGGTGAACTTGTTTACAAATGAAACGAGTTTGTGGTTGGTTAGATTATCTGCTCCAACTTTGATTACTTTGAGATTGAAAGCTGCTGTTGCGCAATGACAGTTATCTGGAGAATGTGACGAAGAGAGACTTGTGCAAGTCTAAAAGAAGATGAGAATGGAAAGACAACGTTTGTCACATCAGAAGATGAAACGCATGCAAATTGGGCAGCAGCTGCTCTCGGTTTGTTTCTGTCCGCTCTTAGCCGAGACTTGCTGACTCAAATAGGTTACTAATTTTTCTTGATTAAAAATCACACAAAAAAATAATGTTCTTTTTGATTCATTTCAGTGGTGACAATCAAATTGCGTTACAAGCTTGTTTAGAAAGTCCGCAACGGCAACTTCCACATCCTCATAATGAGGTCCAAGTCCCCCCACCACGTCACCCAAAATGCAACGATGACTCTTCCAGACTCGATGAGCATCCTCAATCTCTTTGGCATATGCTATTTTGCTTTTCATATTTATTATTCATGAATGTAGCTGCAAGGGGGGGAAATAAAGATGCATCCGCAGCTTGCTTCCCCGTCGCTGTGACTTTTATGGCAATGCTTACCCGGTGATGGACGACATTTGCATCGAGTGTAAAGTAGCGGATGAATGTGGTTAAATCTTTTTTGTTATTGAGGCTGGACATGGACATGTTATTGTTTATTTATTTGATCTATTTAATTATTCATTCTTATTAATTTATTTAATCTCTTCATATTTATTCTCTTCCTTTTTTCATTATCGTTTACTCTATCTATTTATTATTTATTTAATGTCTTCATATTTATTCTCTTTTTTTCATTATCGTTTTATCTATCTATCTATCTATCTATCTATCTATCTATCTATCTATCTATCTATCTATCTATCTATCTATCTATCTATCTATCTATCTATCTTGCTAGCTGGCTATAAAAATCTTGCGCAATACAGAATTTACCATGGATTGTAAAGTATAGCTATGATGTTTGAGAAAAAAAATCCACCTTAATTCATGAATATTATTGAATATATGACTATATTATATTATATAACTATCCTCCACCGCACTAAGGTGATTGTTCAAGAAGTGTGACGCAAATTACAAGCAAGCTAAACCCAAGACATGTCTGCTACATATTCTTAAATATTTAACGGCTGGCAGAATGCTGGTTCAGACAATTACTGCCGCGAGCAACTGGAGGAGCACAAAAGGGAGATCTACACTGTGAGGAATCGAGGCTGTCTGCCGAGACTCCCATCATGCCTCTCAGGTCCTCATAAACATCACAACCAGGTGATGCCACAAATAGCCGTGAGCAGCAAACTCACTTAAAACCGACATGTCGCTAAATCCTGAACCTCAGGATCACTCATAGCTCCCCATAAAAAAAATATTCCCCTGTATTAGAAGTGGAGAACAGTCATTATTGTACCCTCACCCTCCCCTATGGCATCATCCACCAAGTCTGAACTTCATTTAATTTGTTATAATTAAAGTAGAACGTCTTCTCCAATCTCTGCTCTCAAGTGCTAATAATGAAGCAAGGGCAGAATAAAACAAACTGTCTCAAGAGTGAGATGTTGAGACGCAAGGGCCACCTTGCGTCATCTCCTTGTTCCTCACAGGATCTCTTGAGAGTATGCAGTCTCAAGTCTTAATTATGAGGGGGGCGCAACCATGTGTCTATGAAAAACAAATCCTCCATTACACAGGAGAGAACAGCTTCACCTGGTGCGACAGAACTCGGAATTCATTTTTCATCATAAACACATTCAATCAGTAACAAAACGAGACTTTTGCTTTAACATCGCTGAGACTGCACTTCCAGCTTCCTGTTCCCAGATCTTCCCATGGCTTATCTGCTTTAGCCGCGGGGGCTGACATCGAGAAATGACGCGCAAATCTTATTTCAACGTGGCCGGGCCGGGCTCAGATGGCTGTTAAATCTCATTTTCCCACTAACGGCGGCGTCTTACCACATTTAACTCGCAACCAAGAAGAGCGAGGCTTTTCTGTACTGAATGGTCTCAGTCATACTTAAATCAGTAGAACCTTAAAATATTGCTTGGCCCAACTTTAGCATGTTGCTATGCTAATCACAACGGTAAATCCTGAACATGATTACAGTAAAACACTTGGTGATCACTTACATGTTCGTTGTTTTATCCTGTCGACTCAAATCCTCCACAAACATATCAAGAGTTCCTGGAGACACACAGAAGAAATTTCAGTGGAGACCTGGCACAATAAAGAATGCCAATAGACCAAAAGCTTAGCAGATTAGCAGGAAATTTGGCATTTTGGCAGTCTTTACAAGAGAGCAGAAGCTTTTCTGAGTGCAACATTAATATGCAAAGCTAAAACTTCCCGTTTGTGTCTACTCGTTCACCTTCTTACAAGTCCAGGTTCTCTTTTGATTCAAAAAGAGGATTAAGAGTCCATCTAATTGAACCAAATAATTCCACTTATAATAGATTAATATGTATCAAATCGTCTTTTATTGGGAAATGTGCTTTCTCGGTGGCACTGTAGTTCCGCGTGCTTCCAACTTGGGTCATCGTATTCTATTAATTCACCACTAGATGGCATAAAATGATACACACTGTCCCTTTAAAAATCGATGAATCCTATTGAATCACATCTCTCTAGATATGTATCAAATTATCTTTTATTGGAACCATGCACACTCCTGATATACGTTTTCTCTCAATCCAAGTCATATGGAATAAACCACAAAAAAACACACCCTGTGGTGGGTTGGTCGACTGCTTAGAACTTAACAGTGCCTCGTTCCTCTTCGCATGGTTTGGTTAGTCAAAGTGCAAACTTCACTTAGCAGCTGCTGCCAACACATAGTGACTTCTGACAGGGGCCCCCAGGGGGCTCCGTGGGCGGGGGGGGCGCCTGCTGCAGCATAAGATACAGTGCTCAGTGCACTGATAAATGTTTATGCTACTCTATTTAGCTTTCAGTAAAATGCATAAAATCTCTGCCACTTGCTCACAAGCACACACACAAACACAAACAGACACACAAAAGATTATTCACAATTGCATGGGTTCCTCTGCTCTTGGACAAATTTTCTGGTTCATTCATTCCTCTTAGAAGTGACAAGGAGCATCTGTTCTAAGGGTCTGCCTCGAGCAAGAATGAAAACAAGAGTCACAAACTCATGAAAATGTACTTAATGTGTCACGATTGTTTGGCTGCGCTTCATCTAGCCGACAATATGCTCGGACCCTCACAGCAAATACACCACCACTGGCTCACACAGCTGCTCCAAACATACACGCGGACTTGCTTGCCCCTCCTGATCATGTTCGACTCAGTTTGCCAGAAAATTTTAGCTCAGTCATGGTAAGCTTAAAGTGCAATATGTCCTACTTCCCGGTTGTTTTAAATGCATTTGCGGTCAGAATCAACGCGGCTCTGGCACGACAGTCCGAAGCATTCTCAACATCTGCCACTTGATCTTTCGGCAAACCAATGAATGAATTACAAGCTAAGGGCTGCTTGAAAGCTCATCTTGTGACGGATGGAGAGAGGGAATATAACAGTTTGACTGGGATAGCTCTGCAGCTGATGGCAGCCACTTTGAAGAATTAATTAGATTCTCGAGCAGACGCTTGCTTCAGCTGTGGCCCAGAACCGGCATAGTTTGAGAAAATAAATATTCTCTGACATGCACTCAGTGTTGAAGGATCTCGCACACTGGAGCTCAGCTGGTGTCTGTCTCCTATTAAAGGCGTTAGTACATGTGAAGAAAAAAGATTGAGGGCATAACGAATAATGGACAGGATGTTCTAAAAATAGAAAAAAAATATTGTAGAAGTATTTTTTTTTGTCTTGTTACATACAATATTATTAAGGTTTCTCTTTTTGATTGTTATGGAATAATCATGACCGACAAGTGTATTTTTATTTTTTAAATTCATATGTTCTACATGGGGCCTATTATAGGAACAATGTTAGTGTTAGTAATGTTAAGTTCCAACTTCAAGTTGCTCTCAATCATGATTATTTTTAATAATAATAAAAATTATTATTATTATTATTATTGGTTTGGATCGCTTACCAGTTATTTCATTTAAATCAACATGTCATGCCAAACTGTATCATCATTCACACCACAAATACAAAGTTTTTTTAAGTGACAATTTGAGCACAAAGTATTCTAGTAGCTAAACAGTGGATTTGCTTGAACACGACACTCGGGAGCATGCACGTCATCTACTTTTGGACATAGGCTACCTTTGGTCAGATTTGAGAACTCTCTCTGATTCCATCCATCCTGCGTTAGGCGTTTTCTCACCAGCTTATATGACATCTGTCACAACAAACTAAGCCTCTCCACACTGAGCAAGACCTCGTAGGCAACCCAGAGACACTGGGGCCGGAGACAGCACGCAAGCATACGAGCCATGGGGTCATGGTTTGAGTTTGGAATAGATCTGAAGTGACAACAGCTAGTCCAAGAACTTTTCACAACCACCTCATATATAATCTTCTAAATACAAATACGGTCATAAAAAGGATTTAATTGCAATATAAAAATTGAAAAATGGTCAAGCGTAGTGCTGTAGCAATACCACAAATATTATATTGAGGCATATTACTGCAACAACATTATTTGCTGACATTGCGACCAGCAACACCAAATACTTTACATCCTTCTAATGAGCTCCACTTGAGTTCAAGCCAAACGGCTCTAGGATGTTTCTTTGGGATGAGAGACAGCTGGCAACATTCACTTGCGGGCCAATTACGATTCATTTTGAGGGCATTGCCTTAAATCTTTCTACAGTCCCAAACTTCAAGAAAAACTGCCGACCCGGATACAACCAACTGCTGCGCCATCAAATCTGGTTTTAAAATTACAATCAAGTTGATTTGATTGGCGCTCAGTTTCTCTCTGAGAAAGGGCAACTTGATATGATGATGATTATGCTTGTAGTTTGCAGTAGTGTGGAACTGCAAATCCAAAAGCTGATGGCGTGTTTAATAGTATGACGCCTCTCATTTGCATTTGGCATGCACGGTAAAGTGGGTTGTCAGTTTGTGCAACGTCACTGCACAGTACAATCACACGTTTAAATCACCTGACTCCTTACCTTGTTTGTGTTTATTCGGATTTTCTTGGGAAATACTGCATGATTGTCTGCAATTCTGTCAAAATGGGGCGACGGCATCTTTACTTCCTGCTTTCCAACCAAGTGACATTCGGGGTGATAAGTTCGAGTCTCACGCCGCGTCCTCTACGAGCGCGAATCATCTTGAAATTACTTTGCAATTCAACCAATCACATGCTGGCCCCGCCCACCGCCCCATTGATTGGTAAGTTCCACGTTACCAATATTTGTTACGCACGTACATGTTACATGTTACCGTTCAGTGACTTTGATTGCACGTAATTTGCCGCGTCATGAAAAAGAAACAAATCAGTCCAAATGATTAATGAATGAATGCTGCCAATAATGCCATAGTTAAATATATTAAAAATATTATCCTTTGATTTTGTGAAGTTCTCAAGTGTGATTAAATATTAAATAAATAAATAAATAAATAAATAAATAAATACATAAAATGTTCATATGCATGCAAACATATATTCTTGTCTTATTCTTTGTAAGAAAATAAATCAGGTGAAGCATGAACATGACCAAAAAATGACACCAGTTCAATAATAAGAACAGGAAACATGTAGGACCTGACTCAAGCGTATTTTATTGAACATTGATAACTGTTAAAAACATGTATAAAATTGGTCCTGTTTCAGAAACAAGGCACGCATAGTCAGTCAAAGTTCAGTGTTCATGTCATTATTAGCATTTATCATATATCATCAGCACATTCCATCTCAGTGTGTCTATAATAGTAGTATCAAGCATTCACTAATATAAAAACATGTTCCAATAGGGGATTTTTTTTCTCCCCCCCACAGAGGTTAAAATTTTATTCCGAGCAGCAAGACAATATTCATGCAACGATGGGAGGGGTGGAGGAGAAAATAGGAGCTGACGTGCTCATAGGGTCTTCAATAGTAGGTCTCTTGTTCCACCCAACCTGGAAACACAGGAGGACATATTACTGGGTTGCAATGTCGTAGTTTCTTAACATGAGCTCGCAGAAGCAAAGATAAGCAAAGCACGGTTCCTCAGCTCACCTCCTGGGCTGCGTCTGATGATCAGCTTGCGGATTTCGTCATAGATAAAGATGAGCAGGGAGTATGGGAAGGCGCAGAACCACCAGTTGACCCTGGAACAAACAAGCATAAGGAAATCAGATACTGCGTTGCGAGGCGGGAACGTCGTGAGTCTCTGGCATCCCGTTCACCTGAGAGGGTACATTCTTAGAGCCACATCCATGCCAGGGCAGTAGGAGAGTAAGGCAGCCAGGGCAGTCTCCTCAAACAGCCCAAAGATCAAGATCTTGTTCCTGTATAATGTAAATGAAGATGGACGTGATGTTCAAGTCGTTTCTTTTTTAAAGTATTCCACTAACCTCATTCCCTGCTGGAATACAGAGTTCCTCCTGGTCTTGCAGATGATCAGATCAGCCCACTGCACGATGACAATGCTGGCAAAGAAGGCGGTGTGGCAGGTGAACTCGACGATCTTTCTCTGCTCGTACGTCTGCGCACACACACAGGTGGCAAAATGACGACAGGTAATGTCGGAGGTCACCGTGCGAATGTGATTGGACGTACCCATTGTTGCCCGTAACTGTCTTCCAGATCGTTGCAGTACTTATTGTCCCAGGACACGCGGATGCCCAACAATGTCCGAGGCAGAAAGCCGTTCTCGGCCAAGATCACAAAGTAGGTGAAGAAACCCGCAAGGGCCTGGATCATGCCTGTGAGCGTCGACATGATTGGAGAACGACGACATCACCTCGATGGCGACAGAGCTTAAAACTAAATTCGAGATCAATACCTAATTCCATTAAGCCATTAGTCTGGAGTTCCTTAGAACAAATTTAGACACAACATTTGTCATTCTACAGATAACCAAGTCAATGGGTCCATGATGACGTTAGGTTGAAAACAATCCTAAATCCTCCAGTCGATAAATTACGAGATACAGACGAGATGAAGAACAGTGGACTTGAAATATTTGTCCATTTGGGGAAATTGTTTAAATATGAAAATGCACTAAATGATTTTCATAAAATATTGTGATGGTTCCACAGTCCTATTGTGTGTTTGTATTTATTTTTTATGGTTTAGGCCACTCAGTCAAGCAGGTCAAACCTATTCCTGGTTTCATTACGGAACATAACACTGACGTCTCATAACTCAAACGCATGGTTCTCTTTCAGCGTGGGCTCATTTCTGGTTTATGTTTCACGTCTATTTATCTCAGAAGACCTAGATCCATAACCACCAGAAAAAAAATCTCACAAGGACACAGTGGAGAACTCACAATGGTAACCTAAGTTTGACATTTACCAATCTGTCCGTAGGCGATGCTGATGAGTCGCTCGTTCACCAGTTTGTCAGTTTTAGGATTTCTGGGTTGCCTCTTCATGATGTCGCTCTCAGCTGCTTCGTAAGCCAGTGAGATGGCAGGAACCTGAAAAGCGGTATACGATATTTAGCTATGCAAAGTCACAGACACGACACCACTTGATGTCAGACACCCACCATGTCAGTTCCCAGGTCGATACAAAGGATGGTGACGGTACCCAGAGGTAGAGGGATGCTGGCGATAATGAAGAGGAGGAAGGGGGTGATCTCAGGAATGTTACTGGTCAGAGTGTAAGCGATGGACTTCTTCAAGTTGTCAAAGATCAAACGCCCTGATGAGTAGGACAAGCACATGTCAATGGCGGTCATAAAAATGTTTGGCACAAACAGTTCAGAGGCAACATTACCTTCTTCAACTCCAGTAACGATGGAAGCAAAGTTGTCATCCAGCAGGATCATGTCAGCCGCCTGCTTGGAGACGTCCGATCCGGCAATCCCCATGGCGACACCGATGTCGGCTTTCTTCAGAGCCGGAGAGTCGTTGACGCCGTCGCCGGTCACGGCAACGATGGCTCCCTGTATGGCGACGAGCGATCGACAGGAGCTGTTAGCACCTTAGCGAGAATTGTTATGCGTACAACTGATTGTCCGACCTGTCGCTGGCAGCCCTCCACAATGATTAGTTTCTGTTGCGGGGAGGTTCTGGCAAAGACAATCTCGGTGTGGTACTTCAGGATGTCATCAAGCTGCTCTGCGCTCAAGTCTTTTAGGTCTCCGCCATGGACAACACAGGCTTTAGCATCCCTGTAGCAAAGTTTAGATCAGTTTCATTTCAGTTGTGATTGAAAAGATGACAACCTTCATCTCCCTCAATCAGTACCTCGGGTTGACTTCATTGATTGGAATGTTGAGACGCGCAGCAATGTCCTCCACAGTCTCATTGCCTTCAGAAATGATGCCGACACCCTTAGCGATGGCCTTAGCTGTGATTGGATGATCCCCCGTCACCATGATCACCTGAATTAAAAGCCTTGAGTTAAGTTTTAATTATATCGAGAAAACTTTGTCGGTAGTAAGTGAGCAATAAAAGCGAACCTTGATTCCAGCGCTCCTGCATTTGCCGACAGCATCGGGCACAGCTGCTCGAGGCGGGTCGATCATGGATATTAGTCCGATGAAGCACAGCTTCTCAGTGGGGAAGTTGACCTCCTCGGTGTCGAAAGCAAAACCCTCCGGGAACTGCTCATCGGGCAAATTATAATGACAGAAACCTACAAAAATAAAAATGGTTATGAGTCTTTCAAACTTCACGATGAGTTGAGCAAACTTCCACTGATCCTTACCGAGCACTCTCTCTCCCAAACCTCCCAATTCGAGGTAAGCGTTCTGGAAGGCGTCCTTCATCTCATCATCCAGAGGTTGCTCTTTGCCCTGGATCATGATGGCAGAGCAACGGTCCAAAATCCTCTCAGGGGCACCTTTCATAACCAGCAGATGGCTGGACTCATTTTCAGTTGAGATATTCTTGTGGATGGAAAGCTGGGAAACAAATGCGTCACCATTTAGGCTCTTCTAATCTTCTAATTGTCATCCTTTTTCGGATGGTACCTGGTACTTGTTGGTGGAGTTGAAAGGAATCTCTGCAATCTTGCTATTTTTCTCCCTCATCTCTTGGACAGATCCACAGCAAAGCTCAATACATTTCAGAAGGGCAGATTCTGAAGCATCACCAGCCACATCTCTCTAGAGGAGAAAACATTGAGCACCTTCCCGTTAGCCCCGAGTGCAAGCCGTTCAGTTTGCCTTTCGGAAAGGCTAGACGTCTATAAAGAAAGGAAATTGCCTATGGGCTTATTTCTTTACTGTCTTATCCACCAGGAAGAATGAAAGTAGCAAACACATGGTTGGAGTACTAATCTTAGATATGTTATGGGACAGAAGTGAAGCCAAGAAAAATAAACAGTGGCGAGAACATTGTTTGCTACGCTAAGTCAGCAGTTCTAAATCAGTATCTCTTAATTGGCGCCAAAATAAAAGAGCAAGCTGTGTATATTTGTCGGAGAATATAATTATATCCCTCATGAATAGGCATCATTGATACGTTGCCATTTTGAGAAGGCTAACAATGAAATGAAACCTTTAGGATGGGAATGTTGCTCTGCTCTGCCAGGAAGACGGCACGGTTACAGAGTCCGGCGATTCTGGCCAGGGCACCCCAGGTGGCGGAGCTCTTGTCAAAGGATGTCCCGCTTTGGTTCTCAGTCGTGTCCGCCTCGTGGATCTGGTTGTCGAACCACATGTGGGCAACCGTCATCCTGTTTTGGGTCAAGGTGCCGGTCTTGTCTGAGCAAATGGTGGAGGTGGAGCCCAGAGTCTCGACGGCTTCCAAATTCTTCACCAAGCAGTTCTTCTTGGCCATACGCTTGGCAGTCAGAGTCAGACATACCTAAAGACGAGAAGCCGATTAGATTCGAGAGCCCACTGAGGTCGGGCAAAGGCTTGGGACTCACAGTGACGGTAGCCAGGAGACCCTCTGGCACATTAGCCACGATGATGCCGATGAGGAAGATGACGGCTTCCAACCATGAGTAGCCCAGAATGAGAGATAGAACAAAGAAGGACACGCCCAGGAAGACGGCTACGCCAGTGATGAGTTGGATGAAGTGCTCAATCTCAATGGAGATGGGAGTGCGGCCAACTTCAAGTCCTGACGCAAGCGTGGCAATGCGACCCATGACGGTCCGGTCACCGGTACTGATCACAATGCCTCGAGCAGTTCCTGTTGATTTTAACAAAGTTGAAGTTTCCCTGCTTTGGAGCGTTTTTTGCTTGACGTAACCTTCCAACATACCTTCGACACAGTTGGTGGAGAAGAAAGCAATGTTCCTGGTCTCTAATGGGTTCTCATTGGAGAAATCTGGAGTACGTGTCTGCGGCTCCGATTCCCCCGTCAGAGAAGAGTTGTCCACCTGAGAATTATCACATTGCCTGTGAATGATGAGTTAATTCCACGTTTCTGCTGTCTTTCTTTTTTACCTTGCAGCCATGGGCGGAAATGATTCGCAGGTCGGCGGGAATGCGGTCACCGCCTTTCACCTCGACTAAATCGCCAACCACTACTTCTTCTGCGTTAATGCTCTTCTTTTCACCATCGCGGACAACCAGCGCTTGCTTTCAGACACACATGACGAACGCAGTCAATTATGGAAGATTTAAGAGAGACAGTGGAAAATAAGACGTGAAATAAAAAGCCACCTGAGGGACCAGGTTTTTGAAGGAGTCCATGATCTTTGAGCTCTTGGCTTCTTGATAGTAGGAGAAGCAACCAGTGATGATGACCACAGCAGAGAGCACAACACCCAAGTACAACTGCAAAATATTTTTGACATCAAGATTTCCACACCACAATAGAAATGCTTTCATGCTTTCATTACATTATCATTGGCCGGGTCATCCTCCATGGCGGCTTGGATACCGTAAGCCAGGAAGCAAAGGATGGCCCCGGTCCATAGGAGCATGGAGAAACCTCCAAACATCTGCATGAAGCCAAGTAATTTAAAAAAATTGATGCATTTTTTTTTAACTATACTAGGATGTAACGTCCAAACGCATTTGGAGCATGCTGTTACCTGTTTACAGAACTTGACCCACTCTGGGGTGGTGGGGGGAGGTGTGAGGGCATTGGGACCATCTCGGGCCAGATTCTCAGCCGCCTTAGCATTAGTCAAACCCTAATGAGGCACGAAGACGAGTCAAGTTAGAAAGCATAAGCGTCACTATGCTTCGTCCTCTCCTGTAAACAACCATAAAGAACTCAGAACTAGCTCACTGTAACCACACACATTTATGTCCAGGGAGACCAAAGATGATTTACCTAGCGACAGAAAAGGGTCATCCCCTTCATGAGCGCAGAGAGAAATGTAGCGGGAGATGATAAAATAGGGTCACCCCAAAAAAAAAAAAAAAAAATCAGGGCAGAGGGTATTTTCTATGGCTAATAAATTATTCATGATACATTAGCATTGCACACACATGCAGAGCCTGAAGACCCCACGTTTAAAGGCACTGATTAACTATTCTACTTGATCTTCACTGCATGAGCCGGAGAACATTTGCATGAACAAAAGCTCTAGCTGGGCCACACACAATTAGGCAGGCTGGTGGTCGGGATGCATAAATGCAAATTGTCCTAAATGTAAAATTAGTTCTATATTAATGTCGCATAGTAATAAATAAAAACATTTAAAAAAAAAAAAAATTTAAAATAAATAAATAAAAAATATGTATATCCATCCATAATAAATAAAAAATAAATAAATAAATATGTGTTTGTTTTATGTGAGACGCATGCAAAAGCTGGTGTCAACACAGTTGATGCACTAGAGTCGGTAATCGTGCCGCATCACTCAGTGTGATGAAGAACCCTTCAGTAATTTTTCACTCCATCATTTAGGTGGCAAGACCTGCCGTGGTTTTATGGCTTTATCCTTTCCTTAGCTCAGGCACATAACAATGTCGCCGAAGCAGAGGAGGTGCAACTTGAAATCAAGTGGCAGGTCGCACATCTTACATTGCTCAAATCTGTTCCATATTTACGATTCAGCTCATCCAGAGTCAGCTTGTGATCATCCTGCAAACAAACAAAAATAAGGCTTTTTTGTTGGCCGAAAACGTTCCAAATGCTCTTGGCCGGTGAGGACGGAGTCTCCATAGAAACTGTCCAGAGATTCCTTGGCTCAATTACACACTCACCATGTCCACTTCCTTTTTGAGTTCATCCATGTCTTTCTCCTTCTTCTTGCCCTTTCCCTTCTTCTTGCCTCCCTGCTCGGAGGTGGCCGCCAGCTCATACTGCTCTCGTCCTTCCTGGAAACACAAAGGGGCAGTGGAAAGAAAGAGTGTGTAAGCGACTTGCCATAAACCAGAAGACATCAAGAAGACATCAAGACTGTGGCCGAGCGTCAGCCTGTGGTGCATGCAGGTGATGTCACTCTTAATTTGAAATCCACCTAAGGGACACTTTCCAGTCGCTACAGCAATATCACAACAAGCCAACGCCAATTAGCAGTTAAGGCTCATCTATAATTCAAAGGGGATGAGAGGCACTAGCATGTTAGCGAGGAACGTGCACGTGACTGCTTACAAACCATTTGTCCACCTAGCGAAGCATTCACCTTCCTTGCGATATTTTGCACTCGGGTTTTCACACTAAATCCCGCACACGTTTTTGGTCATGGAAATATGTAAACTAATAATGTTTCCAAAAGTTTCCCAGGGAGTTGTTGGAACAGAGTGTGTGATCTCAGCACATGTTATTATTGCATGAACCCTAACCCCCCCACTTCACCCCCCGGTTAGCTAAGCTGGGAAAACACGGGTTCTGCATCACTACGGTCAGATCTTAGCCTCTGGACATGGAAAGGGCCCTCAGGGGCCATCTGGCTTTGGATAAATAATCCCACAGCAGTTCAGATGCTGAAGCTGGTTGATTTCTAACAGGTTCAGTGTCCACAAAAATTGATTTGCCTTAATAAAAGTAGTTATAGTCAGTGATGTTGAGAAATAGATCTTTTTTTTTTGGACATCACGGGCCAAATCAAAGTCATGGTTTCTTTCCCTCTGAGGGCTTTTCTGGTGGCATATGATTTTTTTTTTCTTTATTATGTGGTTTTCTAACAACAAATTTAAATCAAAATTTTAAAAAAAATATGCAACATAACACGTGTTTGGCAAAAAAAAATTCTTGCAAAGTGAACAAAAACTGCAATTTTGATGCAGATTTTCTGCCAACCTGAAAAGAACCATGAATTAAAAACACTATTCATTTTAATGGGCCACAAGAAATGATGTGGTGGGCTGGATACGGCCCGCCGGCCACGAGTTTGCCACCAGTGCTTTTACAAGGATGAATGATGCCTTATAGAAAAGTATTTATTAAAAAAAAAAAAGAAAAATGTTATAGATTTGCGCATTTTTCTCGAAGGGAAATGATTTTTTTCAACCCGTGTGCAATATTTGCTAATTTTCTGGACATTTTTCTTATTAATGAGCGCATAATTTTGAGGGAAAAAAAGCATTTAGTCAAATTTATCACATATCTTATCAAATACATCTTTATTCAGATAGTGCTTTTTTGACAGCTTTCACCGTAACAAAGTACTTTATAAAAACAAAATAACAACACAAACAAAAAATCTCACATGGCAATCATACAAACAAAATAACAATCCCTCCATATGCACGCAGAATTCCCATGAATGGACCTTACTGGCATCAGATACCTGAGCTGTTCATTCAGCTGTGCTGAACAATGTGCGCGAACACGCCAACATGCACGCGCTCCTGGTACTTTGCCCGGTTGCCATCGGTGACCAAAGCCACACCTCCGGAGAGATGTGAATGGCCAAGTCCACATGTGTTAACCCCTCCCCCTTCCACTTCCCCTCAGCCACAAAGTATGAATCCTGAGAAGGAAGACAAGTGCACTGAGTTTTGACACTCACCTCACGTCCCGTGCAACTTTCACTACCGTGCATTCAAAACAAAAGAGGCCGGATGAATCAATGGTCCTTGTTGTTGGACGGGCAGCTAGCTTGACGGCAACAAGATTTACATTAACCGAGCTTTCAAACCAGCCACGATGTACCTTGGAAACCAACCTCCAAAATCTTCTTGCCATCAGCCGGCATTTCATTGACGGTCAAGGAGTATGAATGAAGCAAAGAAATAACGGTCCCCTTTTCCCACGCTTTTTCCAACTCGCTCTTGCCTGAGAGAGAAGGGAAAGTCAGAGCGGGGCGGCACGTAGGACACAGCAGGAGGGGACCGAGGAGTGTGTGGACAGTCACAGATGAGAAAAAAAAAAAAAGTTCTGCTGAACTTACAATGACTGCAAAGTGGAAGGAATGTTAAACCCCCTGGGGAGTTGTGGGGGCGGAGTGATCAGGTAGAAAAAGAATGAAAAACAATGGAGGTAATCGTGTAGTTAGGGTGTCCGTTCGAACGAGACTAAATGCTGGATCAGTGGCGAAAAACAACAAGCGCTCAGCCATTCGATGGACCGTAATGTCTTCAAATTCAATCAAAGCTGCTTTTCGGTCCAATAAGAGCCTCAAAGATTAAAGTCAAGAGCGTAGAATCTTGTGGAGTCGCTCCACACCGTGCGGCCAACTTTATCTTGCGGGAAGGCTTTCTGCAGTGAGGAACATTGTGTCCAGTCATCCAGAAAAGTACAAGGAAGGTCAGAGGTCACCAATGTCTACTCAAAAACACACTTCTCGTTGATGAGCTGCGACATGCTGGTCATGGAATAGCCAGATTAAGATTCGGATGAAACAAAAGGCGCTTGACAATCTTTAAGTGATTATTTCCAAGGCCCTTGTATGGTGCACGTGTTTGTCATGTTGAAAATGACATCTCCATAAAAGAACAACAGGGCATCTCAATCAAAGGCGCTTGATCCAAGAGAGAGCCAACGCCATATGAGCATCTTAATTACAGCTTGTCGCAGTAGCGGGAGATAATGCATTCAACCTCTGGAGAAAAGGACTTTAAAAAAATAAGGAACGGAAATTCTGACAAAGAAGTTTGACATTTTCATTTGTTTCTTTAGTCTTTATGATTTGACACTAATAATGACCTGAGGGGATAAACAAAATAAAACCGCCGTCATCTGCCTCTAATTTGATGTTATCGGTTTGAATTAGTATTTTTTTGTAAAGCCGCGATTGTGTGACAAAGACATGAGGTCAAGCTGATTTGTTGTTTTTCCTCAGGCGTGGTGGTTTCTTCTAAATCCAATCTCATGTTCATCAAGTCAAATTTTAAAATAAACCATGTTATCTGCATTTCAGCTCTCAGCCCATTTTTTCAAATAAACAAATCTCAACAGCGCGCATAAAATCAAAGTAGGGCAGCCCTTTTATCGGATCTTTCCGTGGCGGCAATGCGGTAACTGGTTGTCTCCTCACAACGCCGCCCACTCCTCATCAACTCCTTCTCAGCTCATCTGTTTATTACAACTTGAGGCAGATGTGGGGAAACAAAAGAAAAAGCTCAGACGAGTATCATCTCCAACATGGAGAGGCCCTAGAAACAACAATCCTCTCCTCTGGCTCTGACCACCTGCCTCTTCACACCAGGAGAGCCGAGCGGCGCCGATCATCTCTTCCACGTGCGGCGGCTATTTGAGAAAAGCGAGGGGAAGAGACTGTGGGGATGAAGCTGGGGGGCAGGGTTTGCCTTTCACCAACTATGGGAACCAAGAAAAAATACGAGCAGCTATTGGCCAAGATCGGAGCGAATACAGATTTGCTGGAGCATCATGCAGAGACACCAGGAAGAAGAAAAGGGAGGGGAGGCTTAAAGACGCCAATCTGGTCGACAGCTCCCCTTGTTTTCTCTCCTCGAGCAGCTCCACATCCCTCGGGCTGAATCGATAATGAGTTTTAGTGGTGCGCAGCGTGGTGGGGTGTGGCAGAGCCCGACACTTCCACAGCAACTTCATCAAAAACAATGTTGAGCAAACAGGTAGACAGAGTCCATTGCTCCCCTCTCAGTGGAAATCAAATCTCAACAACGTCATTTTGTGAGGATCTGCCCTGGTAAAGTATCTTAGATGCGCAGATTGGACTTTACATAAAGTTGTGCAATAAAAAGGTGAGCACGTCCCTCCCATTAGAAAATAACAGCTGCGCCAAATGTGCAACGCTTAAAAAATCAGAATATTTGTGGCACGGAGAAATAAATAGAGAGCCAAAGTTGCTCAGCATCAGTATTCAGCCACATCCCGTTATGCAACATGCGCTTCGTGATACAAACTTATGTTAAACGCTGCGAGGCGATGAAATCAACACGGAAGTGTTTGGACAAAAAAAATCAACAAGATTGTCACTCAACTAATTGCAACATCGGCGTTAATTGATAACCACTTGTTTGAATGCATCTTTTGGAATCAGGGGAGAAAAAAAAAAGATGTGCACTACTCACTCCTCTTCCCATGGTTGATGAGACGAATCTTCCCTCTTAAATAAAAATTCACAAGGAGAAATCCACCTTAAAATAAAATTCAGTGAAACACATTAAAATAAATTAAAATAATGCAATTTTCCCCCCTAAAATGTTCTGCACGTGTTGCTCCTCTCTGCGAGCTCGAAAGCGGCCGCGCTCAGTGTCCCATACTTATAGACGGCGTTCCTTCCATTGTGACGTCATACTCCTTGCCATGACAACCCCACGGATGAGGGCGGGGCGTCCTCATTTATTGGGCGTTTTTCTTGCTCTAATCTATCTCTATCTATCCATATCCTTTTTTTTCCAGCTTGCCTTGCAATCAGAATAGACCTTATTTATCATGGATGAGGAAAACAATGCACTCAAGTAGAAGTAATTCACATTATTTTTTTGTATGTATTTGCAAACACATGTAATATATGTAAAAATATGTTTAGAGTCATCGAGTGCGCACCTACCACACACAGTGACTGATTCATCCACACCTCACCCGGCTTGACAGCTGGTGTGCATGGCGCTTTGCGTGCAGCCAGCTTGCTTGTTTCCAAATTCTCATTCACACGTTGATGAGCAATTTTCTCTTTTGTGACACGAAAAAGTGGCATCGAACGGAATTTGTCATACACACACACACCCAGGCACGCACACACGGACTGGCCCCTTTTGGATGTGGGGCCCACTTGGCATATCCACGGTTCTCCTCTCTTGACAAGTGGAGCCCCTGCTCATTGTTTCTTCAAACAGGATTCTCTGGCTCGCTGCCTCCGTTGGGAGAGCTATGCTGGCTCCAGTATGTTCAGTCCACTTTTGTCACCCTTGCAGAGATGCAATTGGTTAGAGATTAAAACACACTGCAGCCAATACCGCTGACAAACCATGCAAGCCTTGTGGGCCATTTCTTGTTGCCTTGTTCCGGAGCGCGCGCGCGCACACAGTAGCCCACTGTCCAGCTTTTTCTGAAACGGACTGTGTTTCTGATGCGTCGCCGTGGACTTCACAATGAAGCTTGGGACACTGGAAACTTAAAACTTTCCAAATCACCAAATGACCAAACAAAAGCCTGAAGGCACAGATTGGTGCCCAGCAGCAGCTCTGTGCGCGTGCGCGTGCGCTCTTATTTTCGTTTTGCGTTCGCATCGTCGCATGTGCGATCGGTGTCGATTGCGTGTTGTTAGTTTTGCTCTATAAATAGCATAGATTTTATTTAGATGTTGGAAGGAGAGAGTCTGAAAGGGGGGGGGGGCTCTCAAATGAGTTGCCATAGCAACAGGCACGTTCTGGTGCTTGTGAACGGAGGATGAAGGCATGATAATGTCGACCTGCCCGCTCCGCTCTCTCTCCCTCTCTCCACTCCCCCTAGTTGAATTGTTTACTGGCATGAGGATTTGTTAGACATATTTGTAGCAAAGCATCAACAAAAACACATCCGCAGCCAAACTGAGGCCATTATTTTCTTCCACCCTTCTTGTTTTTTTTTTTTTTTTTTAATGTTTCTTTTATGGCACAGACTACTAAAATGTTCCCTCAGGGGGTTGTCTGGCACCACTAAGCATCATTGTTGAGTCTCCGCAGTTATTCACCATTAGGTTACAAACTTCTACTCAAACCGACACCGTTCCTTTTTCGGAATCTTGAATGAGAATATTTCTATTTGGATCTAGGGGTGAATTTATGTCACTATATTATTTAAAAAAAAAAAAAAAACATTTAACCGCATATGCCAATCAATGCCTTTCATAATTGATTACAAAAACGATCACCCTTTCCCCTATTATTATTATTAATTATTATTATTATTCTCTGGACTCTCAAGTTGCAATAATGTCCCTGTCCGTGTGCATGAACTTACAAAACCTACACAGACAAGAGGAGTGAAGGGTCCTTAATAATGACCAAGGTAAATACAGAGTCGATGGCTGCGTCATTTTCACTGAGGGCCTCGTTGCGTCAATGTTCAACAGTGTGACCCTTTTGCAAACACAGGCTCTTGAGATAATGGACACACACACACACGCACACACACAATGCTCTGACATGCTCCCTCTTACTCTTTCTGGTCGTGCTAGATAACGCTGACACGATTAACAGATGGAATGATTAGTGGACTAGCAGAATCTCACTCAGTTAATGTTTCGTTTAAATACTCTCCTTGTTTGCTGAGCTCTAAGTTTGCGTACAATTCCAGGAGGCCGTAAATCCTTTTGCTGGTGTCAGATCAAGCACAAATAAAAGCAAAAATAAATCTCAAGTAGCCTTGTGTTACATAATAGTCGGGTGTTGTTTATTGACATGTAATCAAGAAATTAATTTATTGATGGAATCTGTGTGGTGCCTCAAACTAGTATGTAACATGGCAGTACATAACGTCCAACTCAGTAGTATGTCTCTTGCTCCACCCAACCTGGAAATCAAAGGAGACACAATTAGCCTCTTTGCCAGAGAGCCGTTCGGAGAGTATTCTCCATGGATGCACGATAATTATCGACCAGGTAATTATGGGGCTGAGATTAGGAATTATGACGTCATATCAATAAATCTGATCACATTATAGCAAAAGCAGATTAATAAAAAAAAACTCGATAAGTTATTTCCTTCATGTGTGCATAAACTACAGCTACCTCATAATAAAAAATAAATAAGTACGTTATCGATTTTCATATGGGTCTTGAAAAACAATTCAACAGATTGAAAAAAAATATATTGTGAACTCCTTGTTTCTAAAAAAAAAAAAAAAAAAAATAGACTGTTTATATCAGCATCATCTTATTGTGAATGTGGCAGCCATTACTGTTACAGTCCAGAAAAGATTAGCGGATGTTGCGTGAATCCCTGAGTTAATGACATCATCCTCGAGTTGAAAAAAAAACAAAAAAACAATCTAATTTTGTTGAGCCTCTTACATAGCAAACGTTTTAACCTGTATGAATGTTAAGCTGTGCCAGAAATGCTTTGGGTGCAATTGTGACAGTCACATTGTTCAACATGGATGGGCAGCACTCACCCATGTGTGTTGCAAGGCTCAGATGGAGCACTCACACAAACACACACACTCAAATTGTGTATCGAAACACAGCTGCATCCTCCTAAGCCCGCACACAGGTTGTGCCCGCATACAGGTTCTACGAGTTTTGCTCAGGCGGTGGGTAGATTCAAGCATCAACAATGGCTGAGTTGAGAGTTCAAATCCCACAAGGACCCCACCATCTGCCGCGGCTCGCTGACCCGCATTGAGGCATTGAATGATATAAATGCATGCGCATATTGGGTCAGCCTCGTTCTGAATGCCGATGTCAGACCAGTAGGAAAAATAGCTCCTCACTCTTTCAGCCCATTCTAAAAACGACCCTTCGTCTCGCTACCAAGAGAGGATGACAAACTATAACCTCGCTTCTTTGCTAAATGTGTGGATGCTATTAAAGCGCGTGCAGATAGAAGGGGATAAATAGTCTTACCGCCTGGGTTGCGTCTGAGAATGTATCTTCTTGCCTCATCGTAGAGGAAGATAAGCAGTGAATAGGGGAAGGCGCAGAACCACCAAGTTGGCCTGAGGTCATGGAAGAAGAAGTTAGTTTGGATGGATGGATGGATGGATGGATGGATGGATGGATGGATGGATGGATGGATGGATGGATGGATGGATGGATGGATGGATGGATGGATGGATGGATGGATGGATGGATGGATGGATGGATGGATGGATGGATGGATGGATGGATGGATGGATGGATGGATGGATGGATGGATGGATGGATGGATGGATATTCACTCACTTAAGTGGGTACATTCTTAGCGCAACGTCCATGCCAGGGCAGTATGACAGGAAAGCAGCCAGGGCTGTCTCTTCAAACAGTCCGAAGATAAGGATGCGGTTCCTAAGATCAAAAACAATCAAGAGTTATTTCCCATGTTAGTTTGTCTATGTCTAATTTTGTGCTGTTGATGCTACAGGTTGTTTTGTTCCAGATAAAATATCTCGGTTCCATCACACCACCATGAACGTACTTCATGCCTTGCTGCAGGATGGAGTTCCTCCTTGTCTTGCAGATGATCAAATCGGCCCACTGCACAATGACGATACTTGCGAAAAAGGAGGTGTGGCAGGTGAACTCGACAATCTTCCTACGCTCATATGTCTGGATAAAAAAATCAAATAAAAAAAATCTTTAGCCTCTTTCCGACCACATTTGTCATCTTAGGCTCCGCCTTCTATGAGAACCACTGACCCATTGCTGCCCGTAGCTGTCTTCCAGGTCATTTACATATTTGTCATCCCAAAGAACTCGAATACCCAGTAAGTCCATAGGCAGGAAGCCGTTTTCGGCTAAGATCACAAAGTATGTGAAGAAGCCCGCTGTGGCTTGCATCATACCTAATGGAGGATCAAGAGGACTCAACTTTAGAACTGCGATAAAAACCACTGCAGGTGAGCTTCCTGTTTGGGACGGGCGGCAAGCTGGGGATTCTTAATAAATGTACCGATTTGTCCGTAGGCAATGCTGATGAGCCTCTCGTTCACCAGTTTGTCTGTTTTGGGGTTTCTGGGCTGCCTCTTCATGATATCGCTCTCGGCTGCTTCGTAAGCCAGTGAGATAGCCGGAACCTGTCGGTTTGGAAACAATGTTACTTATCTGGGCACAGACACCACGGAATTGTGACCAAAGCTGTCCGAAAGATATTCGACACCCACCATGTCAGTTCCCAGGTCGATACAGAGGATGGTGACGGTTCCCAGAGGCAGAGGGATATTGGCAATGATAAAGAGGAGGAAAGGCGAAATCTCAGGGATGTTGCTGGTTAGTGTGTAGGCGATGGACTTCTTCAAATTGTCAAAGATCAGGCGGCCTGACCAAAGGAATACAAGCACAAATATTACTCGATAAGATTCAATTTAATGTAGGTTGTCTTAAAAATGCCACAGTACCTTCTTCAACTCCAGTAACAATAGAAGCAAAGTTATCATCCAGCAGGATCATGTCAGCCGCCTGCTTGGAGACGTCCGAGCCGGCAATTCCCATGGCGACGCCGATGTCGGCTTTCTTCAGAGCCGGAGAGTCGTTGACGCCGTCACCGGTCACGGCAACGATGGCTCCCTGTATCGACGAGCGAACGGCAGGAGCTGTCAGCACCTTAGCGAGAAATGTTACGCGTACGACTGAATGTCTGACCTGTCGTTGGCAACCCTCCACAATGATTAGCTTCTGTTGCGGGGAGGTTCTGGCAAAGACAATCTCGGTGTGGTGCTTGAGGATGTCATCCAGCTGCTCTGAGGTCATATCCTTCAGCTCACCACCGTGGACAACACAGGCCTTAGCATCCCTGAAAAGGAAGTCAAAGTAGTTTTAGTTGACATCCTCGTTTGGTTCAGTTAACCACAATACTCATGTTTCCATTTTATAGGTTTGGACCATAATGTATGTGAATTTTCCAGTCCATTTTCACCGGCTGACAAGAGAATTGTCACTTCTGTATCGTCAATGGGAAACGAGTGGACGCAGAAGAAAACAAAAAAAATGGAGGTTGACGCTGAAGCACAAAGAATGAGAGACAGATCTTCCATTTGAGGACCATTAAGTAAAGAGAAGAATAAAAACTAGACCTTTACAAAAATTTGGGACAATATGGGGAAGAAAAAACTGAACGGGGAAAAAAAACTTGAAAGCAACCCCAAAGACGCTGAATCACTTTGTACTCTTGAGTGGCAGTTGCGGTGTTTTATCTCACTGACATAAGCCTCTTTCGCACAAACCCTCTAAGACCAAGGTTTCAGATCTTTTCAGCGGCTGTCCCGCATCTCAGATAGCTAAACAAAATGGCCGTTGAAGTCGGCCCAGCATTTCGCCAGCTTGTGAGATCGTATCAGATTCGCAACAGAGGTGTCCTTCTTTGGAACATTCTCTGAAAGGGACAGAGTGACTAAAAGCCAGCTCACCTCAGATGAGCCAACTTACTGGAAAAGCAGGCGACAAATCTTTACGATAAAATATTTTGTTCGTACCCAGGGGGGCGAAGTTAAGAATTTGAGAGACACAAGCGGAATGATAAATATGTTTGTGAACGTGAAGATTTATTTCTCTGCAATGACTCAGGGGTAGAAGCATTTATGCTGAGTGCAGTGCAGACAGTGATTTAAAGATCAGCTTAAGCAAGATGATGTATTTGAATGCCGTGAGGATTTCCAAATGCCAACGGTCACAAGGTCTGAGGTGGGTACAAACCTGGGGTTGACCTCGGTTATTGGAACGTTCAAGCGAGCCGCAATGTCTTCAACTGTCTCATTGCCTTCAGAGATGATGCCCACACCCTTGGCGATGGCCTTGGCTGTGATTGGATGATCGCCTGTTACCATGATAACCTATGGGAGGAGAGAAAGGTATGGTCATTGATAGAATGAAAGACAATTGGTTGGTAAGTTTTACCTTGATACCGGCGCTTCTGCATTTTCCAACAGCATCTGGCACGGCGGCACGAGGAGGATCGATCATGGACATGAGGCCGATGAAGCACAACTTCTCAGTAGGAAAGTTGACCTCCTCGGTGTCAAAGGCAAAGCCTTCTGGGAACTGGTCATCGGGCAAATTGAAATGGCAGAAACCTAAAAAAACATTGATGGGGATTTTTAATTGAACGTACGGGAGATGTTTTTGGACTGATGTAGAACATTCAAGAACTACTTATCCGGAGTCCATTCCTGACTTTAGGATTTTGATCTACCAAGGACTTACCGAGCACTCTCTCCCCAAGTCCTCCTAGCTCAACGTAGGCATTCTGGAAAGCGTCTTTCATTTCCTCATCCAGTGTCTGCTCTTTGCCGTGCATCATGATGGTGGAGCAGCGATCCAAAATTCTCTCTGGGGCACCCTTCATGACTAGCAGATGTTTGCTCTCTCCAGGGGTTGAGTTCTTATGGATGGAGAGCTGTAAATCGAGTCAGGTAAACACTCATTTAAAACTCGAGTGAGAAGTTCACCAAGACACAAGAAATGGCTTCATAAAGATATAAAGACTCCATCCACTAGAGGGCGTAGGTGAGTAGGTCATGGGCACTTTTTTTTGCTGTTTACCTGGTACTTGTTGGTGGAGTTGAAGGGGATTTCGGCAACCTTTTGGTATTTCTCTCGCATGCTTTTGACCGATCCACAGCACAACTCAATGCATTTGAGAAGAGCAGCCTCCGAGGCATCTCCAGCCACGTCCCTCTGTCAATCGAAAGTAGTCAGATCAGTGAACACGTTACAAGCACCATGGGGTTCTTCTGCACAGTTTGGTGGCGCTCATTAAAGAATTGATCTGCATATCTGCCAAGTAGCAAAAGTTATTTATGAAAACATTTCAAGCTTTTATGAAAATTTGTTGCGCAGTTGATTTGTGGTGGGGGTTTTATTTGCTAGCTCATACTGCGGAGAAACTCACAGAGTCTTTCTAATTTCATCAAAACCTTCAAATGAATGGGTTGGTGACATGTCTTCTCAACCAATTAATTAAGCATGACATAATAAGAAAGCATATTTTTTTTTGTCTCGTATCAGTGGTCAACTATTCAGTTTTTGTTGTAGCAGTCACCTAAACCAAAACGTTCAGGATCTGACAAATCGATGAAAGCAAAACAAGTTAATACCTTGAGGATGGGAATGTTGCTCTGCTCTGCCAGGAAGACAGCACGGTTACAGAGTCCGGCGATTCTGGCCAGGGCACCCCAGGACTCAGAGCTCCTGTCAAAAGATGTCCCGCTCTGGTTCTCAGTCGTGTCCGCCTCATGGATCTGGTTGTCGAACCACATGTGGGCAACCGTCATCCTGTTTTGGGTCAAGGTGCCAGTCTTGTCTGAGCAGATGGTGGAGGTGGAGCCCAGAGTCTCGACGGCTTCCAGATTCTTCACCAAGCAGTTCTTCTTGGCCATACGCTTGGCAGTCAAAGTCAGACATACCTGGAAACGAGAAGCCGATTAGATGCTGAGAGCCCACTGAGGTCAGGCAAAGACTTGGGACTCACAGTGACGGTAGCCAGGAGACCCTCCGGCACGTTGGCCACGATGATGCCAATGAGGAAGATGACGGCTTCCAGCCACCCGTACCCGAGAATGAGGGATAGGATGAAAAAGGACACACCCAGGAAAACAGCCACGCCAGTGATGATGTGGATGAAGTGCTCGATCTCAACGGCAATGGGAGTTTTGCCGCCTTCCAGACTTGACGCCAAGGTGGCAATGCGACCCATGACGGTGCGGTCTCCGGTGTTGATGACGATTCCTCTGGCCGTGCCTGGACAAAGATTTTCAAAAGTCATTCAACATTCTCAAAACGAATAACTTATTTATCAGAAGCGAGACCTTCAATGCAGTTGGTAGAGAAGAAAGCAATATTCCTGGTCTCCAGTGGGTTGTCATTAGAGAAGTCTGGGGTACGGGTCTGTGGCTCGGATTCACCAGTCAAAGAGGAGTTGTCCACCTGGATGGGCGAAACAAACCAAATTACGTTGGCTGCTTCCAAGTAGCATGCCAGACAAATGTCTGTTTCCAGAGATGAATAATAACCTTGCAACCATGGGCAGAGATGATTCGCAGATCCGCCGGAATCCTGTCTCCACCTTTAACCTCCACCAAGTCTCCCGCCACCACCTCCTCTGCGTTTATGTTGTTCTTCTCTCCGTCACGGATAACCAAGGCTTGCTACAAACCAGTTGATATTTAGAGGCACGTCACTTTGTGATTAATCTGATGTGGATTATCTAAAACTCACCTGTGGGACCAGATTTTTGAAAGACTCCATGATCTTGGAGCTCTTGGCCTCTTGGTAGTAGGAGAAGCAACCGGTGATGATGACGACGGCAGAAAGCACAACACCCAGGTACAACTATAAGAACAAGAATGGTTTCAACAGTGTCCCAAAAAAAAAAACATGGCTGCCACACTCACAAAGACTGATTTACGTTATCATTGGCGGGTTCATCTTCGGACGCTGCCTGGATGCCGTAAGCGAGGAAGCAGAGGATGGCTCCAATCCAGAGAAGCATTGAGAAACCTCCAAAAAGCTGGCAAGGAGATATTCACAATGAACACAGCGGCCAAATGGTGAACGCTGAATTCATGTGAATTTATTTTACCTGTCGACAGAACTTCACCCACTCGGGGGTAGTGGGTGGCGGCGTCAGAGCGTTCGGACCATCGCGGAGAAGAATCTCCTTTGCTCTGGCGGAGGACAGACCCTAAATACAATCGTAAAAAAAAAAAGAATACAATATATGCAAGCTGGGGAGATAGAAAATTCATGCTCAGTTGATTTAAAAAAATAATAATGCGTCAAGTAAGATAGAAGGTGCTGTGTCCAAAATTACATGTGTGAAAGTGGCAAGGAGAGAGAGGTTGTGTTATTCCAGAGCAGAATGTACTCAGACTCTCAGTCAAGGTCATGTTTTTGTAGTAAAGAAAAAAAAAAAAGTGGGAGTTGACAAAGTCAATGAGAATGAAGACTTTGTTTAGGGGAAAACTGAGACAGATCAAGTTTCAGTAGGTAATCAACATGAGTTCAGTGTCTGCTCTATGTGAGGTTGTATTGTGCCTTGTCATCAGATCCTATTCAATCACTCCCAGGTCATCCTGAAGCTAAACTGAAATTTGTTTGACAAAATTCATCAAGAAATTCCTCAATTGAAAGCAGACATGGACATGAAGATGTAAATTACTCTTCACTACACGGATACATGATGATCAAGTCTAATTATTTGTTAATCAATTTTTCACCGCTATATTAATTTAATTTAATTTAATTTAATTTAATTTAATTTAATTTTATTTTATTTTATTACAACTATTCATGACACGCTTGAAACTTACCCTGGCCAGGTCGGTTCCGTACTTCCTATGAAGCTCATCCAAGGTGAGCTTATGATCATCCTAGAGAAGAAGAGGCACAATGAAATTTTCAGTGAGAAAGAAGAGAAAATTCAACCGTCATGTCTCCAACAGGGATCTCAAAGACGAAAATGAGGATTATGGATCTACAGAATACAATACAATTTGAAGATGAATCCATCAATAACAGTGTCTGCTGCGGATTGAAAAGTCTAACGCGTGGGCGAAGCTGCAAGAAGCCAGAAATGGTCAGCTGAAGAATATCAGCTGCTCTGCAAGATTGCTTGTGTACATTTAACAAAAGCCACGTGGTTTATGGACTGTTTCACAAGTTGATTTCGTAAAAGTGATGTAACCAAGTGCGATACGATTGAACAAGCTCATGCATGCATGCATGCGCCTACACAGAATTTGTTTCAACGCCCACCGGGAAAAACCAAAATAAAATTTACATAATGAGCTACCGGTTCTGTATCTGACTCTGACTTCCAAATTCGACAGGCATTCAAATATCTTCAAGCAGGACTAAAAAGTCCAACTCAGTCTGGCCTCCGTTTCAGACATTGAAAGACATAATCATTAACAGCTTCATCATTGTTTCACTACTGCTGCCATTGTTTCTTGACTTCCACAAAGATCTTGAGGATCGGACGTGACGCCACGCTGTTGATACAGTCGTTATGGTTCCGCTATGTCCTTCGAGGACTTTGAGACACACCGAAGCTCATAATCATTAATATTTCACCCAAAGAGCCAATTTATGACCTTTTATGTTACCGACGGAGCAATTTGTAACCTTTTGTTGCTCTTTCAATAACGATCGGCGGTAACAATGGAACAATGCATACGGAAGTTGAACTTAACAAGCACTCATCAGCGTGACCTTGTCAAAGTCAGACAAGACAATTGAACAAACATGAATTAAAGAAATAGTTTTAACACTTTGTTATCTGATTGGGAGATGGACTGTTAAAAGTTTACATTCATTCGATCGTTTTGACAAACGACCACATCTTGACCTGACCTAGTTGAAGGACATTGTCGTATCTGAAGGTCACAATGTCCTTCATTGTTCCAAACACAGATAGAAGATTTGCAAAGCTCCTCCTACCTAGCAAATAGTCCACTAAGGCTGCTGAATGGCGAACGCAACTTCTCTCTCATTTTCTTCTTGAGAAAATTTGAAAGCATATTCATACTGAGGGGGGGAAACAAAAGGCTAAAATGTCCATTTTGTGCAACAACACTTCAAGTTTGCACTTCTGTGGCAAAAAAAGCGCCCATAATGGTTATTCCTGCTTCCCTCTGAGAAGGTTTAATAACTCACAGCGCGAAATGACTAACACATGACGGCGCCTGTGTCCGTTAGCAAAAGCAGCTCTTGTGAAATTGAGGGCACACAGCCTCCTTTCATGTGACGCGAGGTCAAAACCGAGTGTTTGTCCGGGCCGCGGCGCTTACTAACCAATGGCAGCCGACGGCGGCGTGACAGAGCCTAAGTCGGGTCATGCGTCCAAGGCGGTCTTGCTTTGCGGGTTCACAAACATTTTTCCGGCTATTTACGCGGAGAACTCACCAGATCCACTTCTTTCTTTAGGTCATCCATATCCTTTTTTTCTTTCGCCTTCTTGTCTTTCTTGCTTTTGCCATCAGACGTGGCGGCCAGTTTGTATTCATCTTTCCCTCGCTGGATTAAAAAGATAAGAAGGACAAAATGAGTCTTTCTATAAGTGAGGTGAAAAAAGTCTGCCTGTTTGTTACTCAAACAAACTCAAACAAACATGTGCTAATTATTTCTTAAATGTCAGTCAGTCAGCAAGTACTGTGGAAAGACTCGCATGACTGTAAGGAAAATTTAGCCTGAACTTCATCTCAAAGTGAACCACAAGACTTCAACAAAACTAGGCCAGAGCATGTGAGCAACAAGTTCCAATACTTACTCCCAACCCCATGCTTGCAGTGTCAGCCCGAGAGCAGCCAATCCAATTGTCTTTAACTTTAACTTGCCTACTCCGCCTCTCTCTCTCTCTCTTGCTCTCTCTCTCTCACACACACACACTCTCCCTCTTCTCTCTCTCCCCCTCTCTGCAAGCCTGACGTATTCCTCCCTTGCCCAAGCAGAGAAGATAGGCGGCTTCAAATTAGCATACCTTTATACCTACCTGGCAAAAGGGGGGTCGGAGGAGGAGTTTGAACCAAGGGGGAGACTGAAGGGGGTTGGTTGCGTGGGGGTTGGGGGGTGGCTGAAACCGAACAGGTGAGTAGTAACGGTGGCCTTTAAAGCGGGTGGGTGGGGACTTAACGGCAAAGTACGGAAGAGAATCTTGCCCTTCATTTGCTCCTTACTCTTTGGCCCAATTTAGGCCTCCTTTAACTCAAGGTTAGTCAGAGGTAAAAGTCCAGTGAGCTTAAGTGTTTGAATGACAAAGGCTAAAAGAGGCTAAAGGGGAGAAGGTCACTTTCCCTGTCGGGGGTCAGAGGTCGAAACTGAGTTTTGCTACTAAGCTGAGATAAGATGCAAAGCTTATGTGGTTAATGTGGTGATATACCTGAACCTGACATGGCAGGAAAGGTTTGATGTCTATTTCAAAATAATAAAATAAAAAGTAGATTTAACTAGTACTCTGGAGCGATACATTGATTTTGTATTAAAGTTGAGTTGCTGCAAAAGCAGGAAACCTGTACAGGAAGTAGTGGTTTGTTTGCTTAGCAGGAAGCCGTAAAGCTGAGAAGAGCGTGCTTTAATGACAGACTGAGAAACGCTGTGTCCCAGAAACGTCCTTGAAAGTGTTTCCACATACAAAGGCTGGATAGTTAATGAATATTATAACATTCCAACATGGTGGATATGCAAGGTTCCCTGATTTTAGCGCCCACGTAGAATCAATCTTTCCAACTAGTTCTACAACAGTGGAAAAAATGAGGAATTGGCAACAGTTGCTAAAAGTGACCCCTGATCGAGCCCAATATGAAACTAAGAAGCTTCTGTTACTGTTCAGTGAAGCCGGCAAGGAGGAAAGGTTGTCCTTGTTGGTTGCCGGCGGAGGGAGGGAAGGAGGCAGGGGGAAGGGCTAGAAGTGTATTTAGTAAACGTCAAACTGTTTACGGTCACACACTTGTGGAGGGATGGGGGAGGGGTCAAGGGGGGGGGGGGGGGGGGGGGTGCTGCAAAACCTGTTTAAGGCTGCAGGGCGGGTTGTCTCTTTTAAAATCTTATGACACAGAGCCAACAAAAATGACGAAGCCGGGCCAGCGCAGATAAAAAGGGCCAAAAGGAGCCAGAGTTCTGAATTATAATGCCAGCAGCTCTGTGCAGAACAATAAGACCCCCGTGCAGGAAAAGGTTTGTGAAAACTGGAGCACCAAGTCGCACATGTGGAGCTCGTATCCTCTTTTTGACAAAAGCGAACGCCCTCTTTCAAAACACGTAGGAGCCGTGACGCTTTCCAGGCTTTTTATTTTTACTCATTGAGGAATTTGCAGACCAAAGCCCCAAACCACATTTGTCGCAGCGGATGGCGTGAGGACCGGTTGTGGGTTATGTTTAACCCTAAACAAAGCCTTGTAAGCTAACAATGTGCCCTCTACGTAGAGCTAGCATGTAAGCTAACAATGTGCCCTTCGCGAGATCACAGCTGTGATTAAATGTTCAGTTTACAAAAAAAAAAAATCATCCACGAGCTGAAATACTGCCATGTTCTGGACTTTGTACCACGAGAGGCGTATAGACCTTTAAAATGTTTAATAATCAAACCAAAGTTACGTTTTACAACTTTGTGATAGTGGCTAGCCACTGATTGACTCTAAGCGTGATCAACGGCAGATTAGGCCCGCTGAACCTCGAGTGTGTGTCACAATTGAATGACAATGAAAGATTTCTGTTCAGTGTCCTACTTTTGAATTTTCATAGGTTAAAGAAACGTTCACATGACATTCTTCGTCCTCTGGGGAAAACATCTCAAGGACTCCTATTTCTCATCAGGATGTTTTTTTTTCTCCAAGAATGTATAAAGCTTACGAACAATCGCCACCGTTGTTTTGAAGGCAAGAAGAGCTTCCATTGTGTTAGTATTACTTGAATATCTGGCGGGGGGAGGGGGGTATTAAGAGCTGGGTGTTTCTCAGCCTCTTGTGTTAAGATGGCGAGTGAATGTCAAGTATATTTTTAGATTTTAAACAAAAAGAGATGCCCTATTCTGAAAGTGTGACTTGCACATGAACCCGTCGTGAGAGAAAACAGAAGTAAGCCAATCCCAGGATGTTACAACATCTAGCGGAAACAGTTTAAGTAATATTCTTACCCATTGATTATTGCGCAGACTATCCTGTCTTTCGTCCAACAGAGACTTTTGCATGGCTGCTCTAAATTCCCAGCCTTGGTGTTTGTGTCACGCTGAGAAATAACGGAATGTTGGCTCTTATTTGACGAAAGGTTGAAAATGTTTCAGCGTGGCAGATGATTGGATAAAGTTCATGGAGGGATTGAGGGAGTTTTTTTGGCAGGAAAAAATGAAGGATCCAGAAACACAAATGCTTAAAACCAAGGTCAAAAGTTCAAGCAATGCTAACCAAGCTAAAGGCTAAGATAAGTGTCTCGTACAAATTCGTATTAATCTATTCATGTATTTTTCTTTAAACATAAAAAGAGTGCTTTACTCGCCGATATTTTTGTGACTGGTCATTCCTTGATACAATAATTACTATGAATGCTTTGTTCTTATTATGTCACCTTTATTATGTCATATAGGTTTGATGTCACACTATATACAAAGTAACGACAGAAAGCAGGGCTGGATGTAGAAGACACAGAAGAAAACTTGTCATGTCTCCTTCTGGGTCCAAATACATTCATGAGAATTTTCTTAAATTTATTCTTAGAAAGCTTCTTAACTCATTAACTGCCAGCACAGTTAAAATGTAGATTTGACGTCTATAGCCGTCAATGGGAGTGACTGAGTTAACATCCTATAATTTATATCCGATATGATTACAGTATGCAGTTGTAAGAAACAATTTCAGATAATAGTCTTTATCATGACACAGGTAAAAGTGTTTTTCATAGACTGTTTTTGAGCAAACAAATGCCACCCACCATTTTGTGTATTATTGGATTTAAGAGCAAATATTGTTCTGGGCTAACGTTGGATCATTTGTGCGGAAAGAAAATATTAACGTAGCCTAAATCCTGCATCACACGTTGGTTTTCCAAGGAGAATAAATGGAATTTGGATTGTTGATGGGTTCAACCAATGCGATGAATGAAAAAGATTGTGAAACTGTCATTCAGAACATGCACAGCCACAGGTCCCTAATCTGATCTGGGATTATATGGTTACAATTAGAGAAGACTTTTGAATTTGGGCCGCATGCTGGCTCAGTGGCTAGCATGTTTAGCCTCAAAATCCAAATCCCAACTCGGGCCCCCAGTTGGGCATTCCAGCTTCCTCCCACATTCCAAAACCACGCATGGTTGCTTAAATAAGGACTCGGCGAACGGTTGTGTATTAATAAATGATTTCCTCTGCAATTTGATGGCAACCAGTCAAGGGAGTTCCCCACCTGTTGCCCAAAATCAGATGGGCGTGGCCTAATGACACACAAGCGCTTGCCTATAGAAAATAAACCGATGGATTTTAACTTTGACGACGTGACTCGGAAGGAGCACTTAACAGCACTTTCTTGTGTCAATATTAACAAATAAGATAATAATCCTAGACAAGCAGGTTAGTCTGTCGGAGGCAACAAGACTATTTGTCCTCCTGCCAATGTGGAATTAGACAAGTCACAAAGCTTGCGCGTTATGTGCAAGTGCATAAGCAGCGGCATGAAAAAAAAAAAAAGAGCTTGGCGGTGGGGCCAGGGCCACCAGCCGCCAACGCTAACAAAGAGCTACTGTCTTTGTTTTGCTTCTCAGACACGGCTACGTGAGGCAACGAGCATTACATGAGTATTTCAAAATCTCATTTCCACCGCTAATAAAAATTCTGCTTTTTAAACCAAAGTGACGCACTGCTTTCTTGACAGATAGCAAAAATGAACTCGACATTTTCTAACATCCACCAGCTTCGTGACATCATCGTGGTGGAATGGAAGACGACTAACTCAAGATGGTTCTGGGAAAATATTGTCATTTTAGGGCAGATTTGGTGTGCTCACCTTTTTTGAGATTAGTGGCTGTGTTGGTATTTTGAGCTGTGACAAAATTCAGTGGGCAACGACACTGAAAATAACACAACACGTTTCCTTGACTCATCTCCTCATCATCCATCCTGATGTCTTTGTACAGTGTGTTCAGTGCTTTGTGTCCTAATCTCATGATTTTTTCACTCAGTCATGTGTCCTCATTAGATTATATGCGCTCATCTCTCTTTGTCCCGTGTGCCAAGTCTTCATCCCTCTTGGTCCCGTCTAGCCTTTCTGTCATCCTGATATCATTTCGACCAACGTTCTCATTTTTCTCTCTTGTGTTCATTACATGGTGTAATTTTTTTCCAATACAAACGCCATGAAACAAACGTCACTTTTTGTGCGTTATAGATTTCAAACGAATCATCCTCACTTTTGTTCTTGTGTCGTCGGCTATTGCAGTGAGTCAATTTTTCCATAGCTGCCCAATGTCAGCAAAAGAAACATGTGACTTGAGTGGGCTATTGCCCAATACCATGTTATTTCCTGTACACACACACAGACGCATTGGCCCCCTTCATGCTTTGGAGTTTTCCGCTCTGCTGCTTAAGCACACTTCCCATATTTTCCCTTGGTCTTCATTTTAAAAGGAACACACATCCATGTGCACACTACACACTACACACAAGTTGAGAATTCTTTGACCAGCTCCTCCCCTCCATATGAAATTTTCCCCCTGAGCCCTCACAAGCCTCCCTCATGGAAAACTACCAGCACACACATGCATGACCACGCGCACACACACAATGCACCACACGCACACACATGGTGTATTGTGTATTTTTGGGAACCGAGGATGGAATGATAGGATGGAGACTGTCTGATCGGCGGCTGCTGCTCCTGACACACACACACACACACACAGACGAGAGCAAGCAGCCGTCGGTGACAGTTGACTCGCATGGATCCGCCTCTTTTAACACTGGGGCCATTGCCAAAAGTGTGAGTTCAGTCCGAAGCCACTCCACCCCCTCCCCTCCCCTCGCTCACTTGGGCTCAAGACAAAATCATGCAAGCGCCTCGGCCTGACCAATGGGACCATATTAGACGAGTTAAACACTGTTGCTCTATTAACTTTGATAAATCAGAGAAGAAAGGTACATTCCTTTAGAAGAATTGTTTGATGCAAATGTGCTGTTTTGCGACAGCCTGCAATCACCCACTTATGGCGTTCAAAATTATTTTGTCTATTCTATAACCTTTTACATGCAAAAAGAAAAAAATAAATTACAAGCTAAAAGCTGTGCCACTGCCACCTAGTGTGGCGGAGGCCCAGCACACAACAAAAATGTCTACGGTACTTCCTTTAGGCGGCAATAAGTATATTTGGTTAAAAAGTGTGCCTTTCCCAAATTGTTATTCTTTTAAGACATATGTTCAGTGACCATGCTTGTAAAACAATACACTTGTATCGCAAATTATGTTTCGCCATTAAAAAGAATTGACATGCCATTAATTCATTCAGCCAGGAATCAAACCAGCACCCTCCTAACTGTGAGGCGGATGTGCTCCACCGAGCTGTATGGTCAGTCAATATCAGGATATTTTTCATTGTTGATTATTCATATGATGCACAACTAACTACTGCAAGGAAAGTTACTATTTTGAATGATCTGGGGTTTTGATTTGGGTCACACACACACACACACACACACATACACTCACACACCCTGAAGCATTCTGCCATAGGGCTGTGTTGCCTAGCAACAGGGTCCACCCTCGATGGTAAAAGAGGTGCACTAGTATCCACGGTGTGGAGAAATGAAGTTGGTGGGGAAAATCCAGGGAACACAGCTCTGGATTAAGGATGACCCACCCCAGTGTGATGATGCTGCACACTTGGAAAGCCAAGTTCATCAGGTTTGTGTGTGTGTATGCACATGGGATTAAGGGCATTTGTATGTTGGCGGGATTATAAAAATTGAGCATTGACAGTCAGCGCCATCTTCGCGATGAACTCATCCTATTCTGCTCTAAATAAATGCATTCCTTTTAATCTCATGAACACAGCGCTGGCCTAGTCTTGCTGTCTGAAATGACACAAAAGCCATTTGGCTGAGTGTGACACACGCTTGTGAATGAAGATGTTGAAGAAACACGCATGAATGATCACATCGGCAAATGTCGCCAGGATGTCGGCGAGGGATTTTACTGCAGCCTTTTTTACTCAATCGGGCCCACGAGTGCGCTGGATTACGTAACTCATCATTCCCTCCTCTGACTCCTTGCCATTCAGATGTGTGTGTGTGTGCGTGTGTGTCACCAATCCCCACTTTGCACAGTGCGCACGTGCACAAAACAGCAATCGGATCAGCCATACATGAAAGTGAGCACCAAAACAAACACATCGAAGCGAATGTGCTTCTCTCCTGAATTTTTTTTTTTTTTTTTAAATTCATGAGGGAAAAACAAAAAACCTCATGATCATCACAGGTTAACATTAAAATGTGTTTCAGGTTCTTGACACACAAATAACTGAAAACATACTTTGCCTTTAACCTGCATGGAATGTTTATTTAATTTTTTTTTTTATTAATCTGCGCAATTCTTTTTTATTTTTTATGTAGCTTGGTTCAGTTGGGAAAAGATTGCTCTTCGCAACATCACTCTGCTCATCCCAAAGTTGCAAAGTGGGACGTCAAGGAATGCCTCACTTCCCAAGCAGCCATGAGGGGTTCACGCGAAGGACACCTTTGTCAGCCCGCAAATTGGTTACCCTGGTAACAGCAGTCTTACGTTTGACGGTGGAGGGCGGCGGGGTTTCGGCAACAGCCGGCTGCTAAAAAAGGAGCTCGTCACTCATCCAACATCTGCACCTTGCTTATGATTCCGGGCATCTCTCTCTGTCAAACACACCTCAACGTGTGAACACGCACACACACGGGTAAATAACGTGACACTAATTGGAGTTGTAGGTTACCGGAGGCCAATTAACAGCAGGCCCTTCACAATGAGCAGCTGTGTTAGAGAGTACTTGGAGCCCAGTGATTGTCATCTTACCCAGGGCAATGCACACACACACACACGTGCAACACACACACCTCACAGCCTTAAAGACACACGTCCCTCAAGATCGAGTACGCTATGGAAACAAGCTCTACATTTGCAGTAGCAACAACACGAAGGAGGAGGCAGGAGCAAAGCATCCGTTGAAGGGGTCAACATTCAGAGCAGATGGTTGCCAGCGGCGACCAGGCAATGCGACGGCTCGACTTGTCTCTTCACATCTGCCCTCCGTGGGTTCGTATGTAATTGACATGCACATCTGCCGCCAAAGCCCCTTTGTACATTACGTGACTGACCTGAGCCAAGTTACTCTCGGTTAGCTGCATGGGAGTCAGCTGACTTATCGTAAAGATCTTGTTGAAAACATCAATGGATCCTGCTTGGCGTCGACCAAATAAAAATGAAAGAGATGTGCTCCCTTTGGTCGGTTCTATGCTTAATCGGCATAATCGTGAAGGCCGGAGCCTGGATCCCAATGCCCATCCTTAGAATTGCAAACGGGTTAACCACTGGTCCACCATGTTGCCATTTTTTTAAAAGCTTAAAACACCCCCATCTTTCTGAGTGTCTCTTGTTTTTCCCAGCATGCCGTTTCATGGAGACGGGGCCAAAGGTCACCTGACAAAACCGTTTGATTTGTCTTCGCTGTCTACGTATTCATTAAACCCACACATCGGAAGACTGACTCGTCTCACACACGGGGTCAAATGAATATATATCTGGCGCCATCTAGTGGCCACGCTGTTCAACACATACTAATACCCCCGCCCACGAGCAAGAGGATTGCTCCCACGTGGAGTCACTGGTAAGAAATAAACTACACTTACTTGTTGACGTCAGGGTGGATTGTCTGTTCTCTGTTGAAGTTCAAGCAGCTTTTGATTCCTGGTGTTGATCATCATGCCAACAGCTGCTGGGATGAGCACATGGAGGAGAACGTCAGTGACCTTCATAAAGCGTTGCTGATCACTGAATGAATTATCAGCGCTCTGTGAGTGGCCAATTCCTGCCACAAATAGATGATGACGATATGACCAGCACTAACTCATTTAAATGAACAGTTGTGCATCATATGAATAAATATATATAATTATTAGTATCACCAAATTATTATTATTATCATTACTATTATCATTATCATTACTATTATTACTATTATTATAATTATGATTATTATGATTATGATTATTATTATTATCATCATCACCATATTATTATTATTATCACCATATTATTATTATTATTATTATTTTATTATTATTATTTTAATTTCTTCTTGTCTTACTTTCGGATGTAAATTATTTTTCTATTTTTTTTATATTGTTAAAAAAATAAATAAAGTTCATTCATTCATTCATTCATTCATTCATTCATTTATTATTAATTATGAGAAAACATGGGGAAATTGCAAGTTCTTCCATTCACTTCAATAATCCAACCATTTCTTCATTATTGTATGACTCATCACAGCCCAAAGTTTTCGCCGACTGTACTCGTCTCAAAGTCAATTAGATTGTCTTCATGCAAAAACAAAACCCCAAAGCACCAGCAAGCAGCTGTGTTGTGCCGCCTCCTCGTGTGAGGTTGAAGTCAGGGAACGCGTTTCTATCTCGGCCTCCTCGCTATCTTTAGTGATAGCGGAGGGCCTAACATTATCTGTCATGGAAGCGGAGGATATTTTTAGTTTTGGGAGTGGGGGGTTGCAGCCTAGTGGGAGCAGCTGCAAAAGTCCTGACACCATCTGCGCCCTTCCTCCAAAATGCACCTCTCTCTCTCCCAGGATGCCGGACAATGTCGATGTCTGACGCACACTCTGATTATTTTACTCGCCAAAGCGTAGGGACACCGAAAGACAGCTGACTTACTATCCGTATGAAAAGCAGAAAACGCGAAAAACTCTCACCGCAAGGGAATCGATCATTGAAACGAGACAAAATGTCCCCAGCCTGAGAAGGGAGGGGGCGGGTTGCCGGCATTTACAGGAAACTTCTCAAAAGAGGTAAGTCGAGCTTGATCTCCAACGATGAATTTAACAACATTCTTAAGTCACAATTTTCCTGGCACGTGGACACTTATCATTCTGAACTTGAAGCACCACGGGCTGTCTGTGGTCTGCTCAGGAGTGCCTTTTTTTTAGACTTGTCTAAGTCGCAGCGCCGACTCGAAATGGAAGAATTATTAAACGGATAGATGTAGAAACAAGTTTCATTTGTGTTCCTTTAGATCCATTTCAATTCAACAACAAAAGACCGACACCATGGACATCTTTGGGGGCGCCCCTCGTGTTTTAGGCTACCCACGGCCTGTGGTGGTACAATGCGGCGCTGACGCCACTCTCAGGTGCCAAATCGGGGGAGACCCTCGTCCTGACGTGATCTGGGAACGCAAAAACGCCCAGATCGTCACTGAAGGACGGTACAAACTCTCAGAGGAGGGCAAGTTCTACTTGTTGAGCATCAGGGGGGTGAGCGAGAAGGATGCTGGCCAATACATCTGCAAAGCTAAAAACAATGTCGGGGAAACCTATGCTGCAGCTACCCTCAAAGTGGAAGGAAACGAGCAGCAAGTGGAAGTTAACGGTGTCGAGGAACACGGGCAGATAAATGGAACCGGCACATTGCACAACGGTGACCACCGGGAAGGGAATGGCGACCATGGGGAAGAGCATAAGTTCGACCAGGACTTTGACTTCATATCCGATGACAAACCCAGGTTCCTCATCAAGCCCCTATCGTTACGAGTGGACAGAGGAGAGGACGCCGCCTTCTCCTGCAAGGTCTGGGGCACCCCTTTACCGGAGGTACAATGGGAAAAAGACGGCAAGAAACTCAATGACATCTTTGAGAGCGCTCACTTCTGCATAAGTCTTCAAGATGGAGGCTGGTCCCAACTCAAGATTTACAGAACACGCATGCCCGACAAGGGCGTCTACACCTGTAAGGCCGTGAACTGCAAAGGTGAGGCCCTGGCTGGTGCCATGCTTCTTGTTGACCCTGTTCCAGAGCGAGAGGATAGCAGAAAGTCCAGCCAATGGTTGGACAAACTCAGTTTGACAAGGCTCAGGGAGGAGTCGTCAGTCAGTCCATCCAAGGCCAAGAAGTTTGTCGTGGCAGAGGGCAAACACGCAAAGTTCCGCTGCTTCGTCACAGGGAAGCCAAAGCCGGAGATCATCTGGAAGAAGGACGGTATACCCCTCCAGGCGGGAAGACGGCATCTTATATTTGAGGACAGGGAGGGTTATTACACCTTGAAGGTTCTGTACTGTAAAATTCAGGACACGGGACTGTACGCATGTGTGGCATCCAACGCTCTGGGAAACACTCTCAGTGCAGTTCATCTGACAGTCAAAGGTAAGACTGACTTTATCGGCTGCCGTTCTTTACACCAAATCATGGTCCTCTCTTTACTCTCCAGGAACCCATGTGCGATTTAAGCATCCATTAAAAGATGTGGAGGCAAGGGAATGGAACGTTGCCGTTCTGGAATGCGAGGTTCCCGATGACTCAATCCCGGCCACATGGTACCGTGAGGATCAAAAGTTGATGGCATGCAGCAAATATGGGATCGAGCAACAAGGCACCAGGCGAAGACTCACCATCCAAGATGTGGAAATGGACGATGATGGAGTTTATCTGTGTGAGATGCCAGATGGGGCAAAGAGCATAGCCGAGTTGTCGGTCAAAGGTATTCGCCATTGGGTCATCTTGAAGGTGAACATTTACAATAACGATGACTCTCTCAGGAAAAATCGTGCGGAAACTTCCACGGAAGGTGGAGGTGTTGGAGGGTGAGAACGCTGCATTCTGTGTGGAAGTTGAGGATGACGACATGGAGATCCATTGGTTCAAGAACGGGCTCAAGCTGCATGAGACACACCAGACTATCCTCAAGTCTTTTGGGAAAACACACGTTCTGGTCTTTGTCAACGTGGCTCACCAAGACTCAGGGGTGGTGACTTTTGTGACCGGAAGATCAAAGACCTCATCACGTCTTAAAGTTAGAGGTATTTTATCATTTTTGGGTTTTGTTTCCGGTTATGTTTTTCTGTGAGAAGGTTATAAACTCATCTAACCTGGACTATTTTTTGTCGGCAATTCAAAAAAATGTCTCTTTTCCTTAAAGCCACAAGACACTGTCCACCAATCTGTCCGCTCGACGTCAAGATGGATCTAGACAGCCCGAATGGTGCCCTGCTCTCTTGGGTTCCCGCACCCTACAACCAGACTACTCGCGCCATCTTTGTGGTGGAAAGACAGGAAGTGGGATCGCAAGAGTGGCAGAAATGCTTTACCTCTGAGAACGCCACCTCAACGGAGATCTGCGGCGACAGTGTACCACATGAGGGGGACTACCGCTTCAGAGTCTGCTGCATCAACAAATATGGCCGCAGTGGCCATGTTGAATTTCCAAAAGCTGTCCATATGGGTAAGCTGTACACTGTGGAGAAAAAAAATACAGCCACTGACAAATCTGGAACTCAATAGTGTTGTTTCTGGCATTACTTAGTTCCAGGAATAAAGATTTGCAGTCACCTTCGAGACCTGGAGGTCACAGAAGGAGAGGATGCCGTCTTTTCTATCGTGTTGTCGGCCTCGGTGGTTGGGAACTGGTTTTTGAATAGTGCTCAACTGCAAAACGGTGGACGATACTCACTAAAGCAGTCCAACACGGAGCATACATTGGTTATCCGTGAAACTCTCGGTGCAGAAGACGAGGCAGAGATAACCTTTATCGCCAACGGGGTGCGGAATTCGGCAGTTCTCAAGGTTAAACGTGGGTGAAGCAGTCTCTTGTTTGTTGTTTATCAAAGTGACCATGAGATTAGGTCATAATATTGACTACGAATCCTCATTGTGCCTTTTCAGCCGCCGTTGTGAAATTCAGCCCTTTGCTAGAATCTGATAGCACCAAGAAGGTGGAAACGGGTGACGTCATAGTGCTCTACTGCGAAGTGTCCCACCCTTCGGCGAAGGTATGTTGGTTCAAAGACGGTGAGGAGCTCCAGGTGAGCGACGTGCTCAATATCCAATCAGATGGGAACATGAGGAGAATTGTAATCCAATCAGCTGAGAAACATCACGCTGGAGTTTATACATGCCAGACATCGGGGGATGCCATCACATTCTCCGTTGACGTTGCAGGTAAAGTGTCAGGGCATTAACTCTCTCCTGATAAACATAAAAGTAATTCTGGCACTGTAAGATCCAGTTTCCAGAGAATCAATAAAAAGTCTTTCCACCATTGTTTCAGGTCCTCCAGTGGAGTTCATTCCAGCCCCCAAGGAAGACCTTCATAAAAGCAGCATGGAGCTTGACCCTGTGGTGCTACTCTGCCATGTCTCCAGAGAAGATGCTGAAGTTATATGGTAAGAAGTCCTTTCATCTGCTGCACCTTTTGCTGCTTAACCAAACTGGATGTTTTGGATTTTATTTAGAAATCTGTATCGTCCGTTGCAGGTCTAAAGATGGGTGTGAACTTGAACCCAATGAAAACATCACTCTGCAAGCAGAGGGAACCCTGAGAAGGTTGATTATCCGCTCTGCCCAAAGCTCTGATGCGGGTAGCTACGTCTGCCAAGTGGAAAACAACAGGATGGAGTTTTCTGTCAACGTTAGAGGTGGGTTGAAAAGTATAGTGACAGTGAAAGAAAGTTATTTTTCAAACTAATTCCTGTAATTCCTCTGCAGAACCCCCAGTGATGATTGTGGACCCCAAGGATGATGTCACGATGGAAAGTCACATTTCGGAGGACGTTCACATGCAATGCGAGTTGTCTCGCTCTGCCGGGAAGGTGCAATGGTTCAAGAATGGTGAAGAGGTGAAGGAGGGGGGCAATATCCAGCTGACAAAAGAGGGTCCCTACAGACGGTTAACCATTCTCCACAGCACGGTGGAAGATGGGGGCGAATACATCTGTGAGACAAATGGGGACTCTGTATTCTTTCAATTGACTATCACAGGTAAAACTGAGCTTTGATTCCAAAATACTAAACACAATGTAATAATATGATCTTCATATTTTCAGAGCCTTCCGTACGAATTATTTCCCCCACTGAGTCCGAGATAAAACTCACCCACTTGGCTTCCACCAAGCTCCAGCTCAGTTGTGAAATCTCACATTCGGACGCTCATGTCATATGGTACAAAGACAGTCTGGAGGTAGAGGAGGGTCCAAACCTCATACTGGAAGTGGACGGGGTAAAACGTCGCCTGGTGATCCCTGTAGCCTCTGTGAAGGACGCAGGAGAGTATGTCTGTGAAACCGAACATGACTCTGTTGCCTTCATGGTGACTATTACAGGTAGGAAATAAGGAAGAGCTTTTACCTGAAGATATAAATATGATGTAATATCGGTTTGTCATTCATTTAGAACCACCAGTGGTACTTTCCCGCCCTAAAGATGCACCGAAGAAGCTGGAGAGTTTTGCAGGGAAGGCAGTCGTACTGGAAGTCAAGGCATCTCGTCTCAATGCGGAAGTCAAGTGGCTGCTAAATGGCCAAGAAATTGAGAAAGAAAATTGCGTGAGCATCACAGAGAATGGTTTACTTCGTCGCCTTGAAATCCTCTCGCCTTCTCCAGCGGATTCTGGCACATACAGTTGTGATGCTGAAGATGACAGACTTGACTTTGAGGTTAAAATTTTAGGTAAGGAAAATAACCAGCAGTACTCGTTACTGTTTTGTAATAAAACGTATATTTTGTTTTCCGTGTGATTCCTCTCAGAGCCGCCAGTGAATATCTTAAGGAAGTCTGAGATTGACACAAACCTCAAGGTGCTAATTTCCGATGACATTGTGCTCGAGTGCGAGCTCTCCAGAAGTAATGCCAAAACCAAATGGTACAAAGACGGCTGTCGTATCGAGTGTGACGGCAGATTCTGTGAGGAAGAGGAAGGCGTGTTTCGCTCACTTGTCATTCTCAACGCTGAGCTTGAGGACTCTGGAGAATACTTTCTAGATGCTGAAGATGATAACATCAGCTTCCAGGTTACAGTGCAAGGTAGCCTTTACTATACTGAAGCAAATCTCATTTCGAAAACCAAACTTTAAAGTTTTCTGCCGCAGAACCTCCAGTGACCATTGTGGGCAATTCTAACGATGGCGACTTCCAGGAGTTGACAGCAGGCGACGAACTAATCCTGGCTTGTGAGGTGTCTCGCCCAAATGCTCCCGTACAGTGGTACTGCAACGACAAGCTCCTTGTCAATGACTCACGCACGCAAATAGAATGCTACGGGACTTTGAGGAAAATCATTATTTCCAATGTTCAACCTTCGGAATCCGGAAAATACACGTGTGATGCAGTAGACGACAAGATGATCAGTATTGTTAGGATTCAAGGTACTGCTATCCCCTCAAGTACCACTCAGGATATGCAAGACAGACTACAACTGTAACTTACAAGCTACTTCTTTCTGGTATTCTTAAAGAGCCTCCGGTGACATTCTTGAAGAAGGAAGATGACATTGTTGTGACGGGTTACGAGGGAGAGAGTGTGACCTTGACTAGCTTTGTGTCCAAGGAGAATGCTCTAGTGCGCTGGCTCAAAGACTGGACACCCATTGAAGGTGAGCGCTTCCAGGCACTCATGGAAGGTCATCAGCGTGACCTCACCATTGCGCCTTTGAGGCGCTCGGATGCCGGCGAGTACACCTGTGATGTCAACACTGACCAAATACGATTCAGCCTACTGGTAAAAGGTAGAAAGAATTTTTCGTTGTGACATCTGATACGTAATGTTGAATCCCAACATAAGAATGAAAAAATATGATCTGATCGTTCCAGGAATGAGGATAAAGTTTACAAGGCCGATGCAAGACACTGTGGCCCATGCTGACGGAATGGTGACCCTCCGCTGTCAAGTGTGCAAACCCAAAGCAGATGTGCAGTGGTTTAAGAATGGTGTGGAAGTGGTTCCGAACAGGAGGTTCACCATTCGGGCGGATGGAATGGAACGTAGTTTGACCATACATCGTTTGACTAGGGAGGATTCTGGAGAGTACGCCTGCGAGTCCAAAGATGACCGCACCGTTGCGGCCCTTACAGTAAAGAGTAAGCATTCCTCGGGGTTTTCATCATTCTTTAAATTTAATGAATGATTCATACACATTCTTGCGTCACTTCAGTGCCTCGGGTGGTTGAGTTCCTCACTGAGCTTCAAAACATCACCGTGCTGGAAGGAGAGGACGCTACCTTTAAGTGTGTGGTTTCACCCGACGACGTGCATTTGGTTTGGTTCATGGACAATGAGGTGATCAGTCCAAGTGACCGTGTCCAGATCACACAGAATGGTTTGTGCCACACCTTAGTGATGAGAAAGTGCCAAATGTTGGACTGTTCTAAAATCACAGCTGAAGCTGAAGGTACAATAAGCAAAGCAAGCCTCAGAGTCCAAGGTAGGAATTGGAAGCAAAACTTCACTACTTTTTGACCCAGAAAATCTAATTTATGTTGCAATATTATGTTATCCTTCATGTTCAGAGGCTCAGGTCATGTTTACAAAGAAAATGGAGGCTGTCATGGCTGAAGAGTTTTGTGATGCCACCCTGGAGACAGAGATTAGCCTGGAGACGGGTGAAGTGCAATGGATGAGACAGGGGGTGGTCATCCAGGCCGGGCCTCGATATTCACTCAACCAGAATGGATGCAAACGTAGTCTGACCATTCACAGTTTAAATCTGTCAGACCGCGGAACCTACCGTTGCGAAACTCTGCACGACAGGACCCAGGTCAAGCTAAATGTAGAACGTAAGTGCTCAGGCGATATTCTGACAGCAGAGTATTTTAAGACTTTTGAAAAAAATCATACCTTCTCATCCTATTTAGCCCGCAAAATATCAATCCGTAAAGGCCTGACTGACCAGGAAATCTTCGAACGTGAGACAGCATCTTTTGAGGTGGAGTTGTCCCACGCTGACGTGGAGGGTAATTGGCAGAAGGATGGCATTCGGGTGAAGCCAAACAATCAGTTTCGGGTGAGCACCAACGGGCGAGTGCATGGCCTCACCCTTTCCAATCTCACCCTGGAGGACACATGCACTATTGCCTTCTCAGCCGAAGGGGTGCGCACCACATCCAGGCTCACAGTCAAAGGTAACGGGAGGATTTTTTTTTGGTTTATACTGTTTTCGATATGACTGATTACAATTGATAACATTTACAGAGACTCCAGTTACCACCCTAAAAGATCTGGTTGATGTCCGTGTGGAAGAAGAATTCCCTGTCACTTTGGAGTGCGAATTCTCTCGACAAAACGTTGAAGTCAGATGGTTCAAGGTAAAATTATCGTCATACAGAATTAACTTTAAAATGGAGAAATAATAAGAAATACCTTTGTCTATCTTTAACAATGAATCAGAATGGAACCGAGCTGAAGCCAGGCAAGAACATTAGGATATATTCTATGGGGCGAAAGAAGTTCTGTCAAATCCTGCAGTGCTCTTTGGTGGATTCTGGCACCTACACCTGTGATGTGGGGGAAAGCAGCACTTCTTGTTCTTTGGAGGTCTATGGTCAGTCTGAAAAGACAAAAATTGCTTATGCACTTTGTAAACTGGAGATTCGCTATAATGTTTTTCTCTGATTTACTTTTAGAGCATGAGCTGACAATTCTGCAGGACCTGGAGGATCTTTGCATCCAGGAGGATCAGAACGCAGTATTCATGTGTGAGGTTTCCCTGGGCGATGTGAGCGGAGAGTGGTATAAAGATGGCCACAAGATCCGTTCCACCAGCACCATCAAGACTCGCACGGAAGGTTATTTAGCAATACACAATCTATGCCAATTATAATTTTGCCTTCCTGTCGTTTGACCCGTTCAATTTATATCCCAGTTGACATATGGTGAAAAACTGATCACCACTATCAAAGGACGAGAATAAAACGACCAATGAACACACTAATCAGACCAGGGTTGCCTATCCCGGGCTGACAACCACACTTGACTCAACTTCCAGACTGTGACTGACTGGTAGAATCTCCCGGTAACAATCACTCTGTGATTTAAAGTCTCTCTGTGGCTTTGAGCAATCATGACTGATGCGTTGCGTAAGAATTTGGCACCCGCAAAAGTCAAATATATCAACCACTTGACATGAGAGACAATGAAATGTTACATTTTCTTTCAGGGACCAAACACTTCTTGCTGATGTGCAATGTCAAAGCTGAGGATGCTGGAGAAATAAGATTTGTTAGCAAAGACGTTGAATCTACGGCTTACCTAGAAGTGGAAGGTACAACTCCTGGGATAGTCCTCCGTGATTTAGGTGCCCAATATCTTAAAATTGTTTCGTCTCGCTTCAGAACTCCCAGTGTCCATAGTCAAGCCATTGCGGGACAGGACAGCACTGGAGAATCACCGTGTCATCTTGGAATGCACTGTGTCCTCATCCCGCAGTAGAGCGACCTGGTACCGGGGCGAGGAGAGGCTCGTCCCCTCTGATCGAATGGATATCCTGGTTGATGGTTGCTACCATAAACTCGTGATCCAGCAGGTGGCAGTTGAGGACGAGGGCACATACAGTATTGAGGTCGGGGAGCATATCTCCGAAGCCAAACTCATGGTGGAAGGTAAGAACATTAATCCAACCTCGCATTTAGTTCAGATGATTTGGTTGGTATTAACAAACAATGCATTCCTAACACGCAGCCCAAGAGCTTAAGATAGTGCAAGACCTAGAAGATGTGGAGGTACACGAGAATGAACCAGCGGTTTTCCAGTGCAAGCTCTCTGTAGCCATCAGCCGACCTCCAGTTTGGACGTTGAATGGCGAGAACGTTCAGCCTGGACCCTCAGTCCGCCTGGAGAGCCATGGCACGGTGCATAAACTCACGCTGAAGCACACCAATGTGGACATGAGTGGTGTGGTGAAGTTCAATGTTGGTAAAGCAAAGAGCAGCGCTGTTCTAAGTGTGAAGGAATGCTAATGATATGAAACTTTGGAAATGCTAAAAAACAGTTGTGTCGCCGTGATATTTCAAGCAAGTTGGGTCAAGGTATTACTTGGGTTAAACAACCCATATTCGCACATTTGCCAGTTTGTACTCAGCTTGCCAAAACATTCTCAGTACTGTCTATTAATTGGTGTTTTTAATGAAAGACCCATACCCATCAAAAAGCTACCAACAAGCTAGCTAGCTAGCTGTTTCCGCGAGCTCATTGTCAAGTACACACAGCTTACCTGTCTTTGTGGTTTTATAGTGATGGATGAAATTTAATGTCGGAGTTGCATGTGTTTTCCTTGGGGTGCAAGCCTCACAGGTTGCCTTTCTCTTTTTCCCCAATATTTACAAATCCAAATGAACCTCCATCCATGATAGGCTACTTGATTCAGGAGGTGGTCTCGATCCTCACTCTGTAAAAGAATGTGGCATACTGGTACAAATGGAACACTGTCATGTATAATAATAATAATAATAAACAAACATTAACAGGAAAGACTTGTGGAAACATGTAGTTCAAGATGAGTTTCACCAATAGTAGACTCATAAGTTTTAGCCACGAAAGTCCCAAATTCTAGAATTTGCAAAATTACTTGACTTCTGTCACCTCCATTTTGAAAATCTATCCATCCATCACTTTACTATACGTCAATAGGATCAAAAGTCAGAGTTGAGCCTCGGAATTAGTCAGCTCGACCCGATAAATGGTACTCACCAGGTAATCACGGGGCACATAACAACCATTTACATTCCCACTTCACACTTATGGATCATTTAGAACGAGCGTCATCAACATATTTCGACTTCCTACAAGCACCAGGTAACAACACAAGAATCAATTTCCAAAAATAGCTCAGCAATGACGTCACATTGTGATTTCTTCCTGGGAACGTTGCAGAAATCATCATTAAAATCACTTGCAGAGCTTTATCGACGTAATATTGCATTTGATTTATCAAAATCCTTCCTCAGTGTTAATAATAAACTCTACACAAGATGGCATGTGCTGAAATTCAAACCTGTCCTGGCAGATGAGTAAACTATTATTAACTCTCCAATCCCATCTGCATTTCTTTCTTTTGGAGTATGTCAGCCCTCACTTGCCTTAGACGTAAAACTTAAGACGACAGCCAACATTGTTCATTTAGCGTTTATGGGAACAACTTAAGGCAATGTTACATAGAGTTTTATGTATAACATGGCATGATAAAACAGGTCAAAAATTAGATTACATCTATTAAATCATGAGTACAGTCACATGGATGTTCCATATATTAAGGACATTTGTTTGCTTCCTTGTTGTGCAAAACATATCTACTGAACGTTGCGGCCCTGTAGTGACACTTTGAGTTTGAACGGCAAAGCCCTATAAATTAAAAAAAAAAAAAAATAACATTTTACTGTTATGTTACAACAGTACGATTCGTTTTAGTAACTTGCTGGTGTTTCTTAGCCAAATTTGGCTCCATGTTCAAAACCACTGAAAAGGTTAAGTCGAATTGGCCACAGCCAAAATAATGGGATAAGGAAATGCATCAGAGGACCCTCTCAACAAAAGGAATTAGAATTTTGTTTTGTTGAAAAAAAAACAAAAAAACGTAGTGATTGACAGGATCTTCAAAAGCACACAGAAATACTGTCAAAGCTTAATGATAGGTTTAATTGTCACCTCTGCAATCCGCAGTCATTCATTTGCATCTGTGTGATTTTGTCTTTTGCAAAAAAAAAAAAAAAAAAAAACAAAGCGGGCTTGGGGGATAAAAACAGTCCAAAGGGCGTGTCGGATGCTACAAAGCAACTATAAGCTCACCTGACATCTCAAGTGGCACCTGGTTGGTCTCTTTCACCACCACCCTGTAACAAAGTACTTGCGATTCCCGCTGACCGATGAGACAACGGAGATATATTTGTAGCTGCGCTGACGGATCTCGACAACATCAGACAGACCGAGACATTTTTCGTTGCTTTAAAAATAGACGATAACAAGCTTTTTACCACCCTGCGTGAGATTGTTTCCAGCCTATGTGTACCGTTTTGGAATTTAAAAAAACAAGCCACAAGGTCACGTTCTGCACTTCCAATGCTGCACCGAAGAGTTCAAGTTTCACTTTTGAAAAGATGAAAGCGAGCCTGTCAAACATAAGTCAATTTACAGCAACTGGGTGACCTGGGTGACGTGACGTGGAAATCTACACCCACGTAGCGGATGCCTCGGAGGGCCGTGGATGGTTTGTCTGTCTTTGTGGCAGTGGGCTAAAAGAATGCAAAGTTTAAAAAAAAAAGTCACCTTCGGGGAAGCCGGCTAATGTTCGGTAAAAAGTGACATCTCAGGAGTCCAGAGAAAGAGGAAAGAAGTCCTTAAGCGTTTGCTCATCTGTTGTCATGCGCTCACCACTTCCTGAGGTGAGGAAAGGGCACGTTCGTGTGGAGCAGTTTTCTGGGTGACCAGGGGGGGCAGTATCAACAATGCTCACTTGGGGTAGGTTCGCAAAAGTCCGGGTAGGCAGTGGAAGCTGCAGTCTCCTAGTGTGTGTGTGTGTGTGTGTGTGTGTGTGTGTGCACGTGTGTGTGTAGGCACATGAGATTTTCATGGCGTTCTGTCCAAATTGCGTTAGCTTGTGGCCCCTCCTTGGTGCTTAAGGACAGCATAGACGTTATCCACTTTGCTTAGCTTCTCAAAGAAGGGAATGAGGTCCCGCAGCTCGGTGTCAGACATGTCGTCGAACCACGAAGCCACCGGCACCTGGGAAAGGGCAAACAAATTGTCAATAAATGAGGCGCCACCAAGAATGATTTTGTTTAACAGCAAAAGACGATTTCACATTTGCCATATGACGAAACCAGGGAGAGAGCGAGAGAACGGCACTCCAAGCAGAATTACTCACTGCGTTGTCAGGATGGAAGATGTAAGAGGCAGGAGAGTTGTCCACGATGATGACCTTGTTAAGGTCCCGGCCAAGGCGACTGAGATCCTTGACATAATTTCCTCTGTGGAAGACGCAAGACTCCCGAAAGAGGCGGCAGCGGAAGGCTCCCCACTTGTCCAGGAGGTCAGAGACGGGGTCGGCATACTATGTCGGCAATAGAAGTGACACATTAAATTAACTTTTTTTTCAACTTGTCCTGTTCAGCTTCTTGGTTCTGCAGGAAAGTGAATCTTTTTTAGACTGGAATTTTTTTTTCAGGATAGGGGTAACAGATCAGGCAGTGCAGGTGGTATGTGGTGGGCGTGGCTACACCCAAACGGTAAAGCAACAGAAACGGACGGACACCTCACCTTGGCTAAACTGGCAGTGAAGAGGACGCACTCAAACATTTCTCCCATCCTTTTCAGGAACTCATCTACATGAGGCCGCTTCAGGACATACACCTGGAAACCATGGGCACAGTTTAACCGGGATGGAGTTTCGAAACTATGTTCAAAAATTTTTCAATCGCAACATTTTAATATCTGTAAAATCACCTACAGCAATGGTGTCCAAAATACGGCTCGGGGGCTATTTGCGGCCCGCCATCATTTGTTTTAACAGCCAGGGGCATATGGTAAAATTAAAGATTGACTGGACTGATGACGTCTTTGACCTGCATCGTACTACTTGCCTCCTATTTTATGTATGCAACCTTTGGAAGTCGGACACACCTGATGTATGCGATCATTCTGCTGAGCTGGACATGCACACGAGGCTAAATATAAACGTGTAATTCACAAACACACGCAAGAACTGGGACTCATTCCTCCGTGTTTTTTTTTCCACCTCTGTGGCGTTGTCGTCTGAGGGCCACGTTCCTGAACCAAGTCATCCGGAATAGGCTGTGTTTGTCAGAGAAAAACCTATCCTGGATTACTTGAATCGGGCCCGGGCCATTACCATGTTTTCCGTCCTCCAGATCGCAGCCGGCAGGCAGGACATTGTGCACTCAACAATTTGAATAAGAGTTGTGGGACAGGGTGTGTGTGTGTGTGTGTGTGTGTGTGGGGGGGGGGGGGGGGGGTTACCTGGTGTACAGTTCCATCTATTTCCACAGGAATGATGAAATCGGCATTGTTCACAGGCTGTATGAAGAAAGTAAAAAACATCAGAGGAGGATGGAATCAGGTCAATTGGTTTTGCGGTCATTTGAAGACGGCTATGTTAGTCCAGTGCTCCATCGCCTTTAATTGAGCCAAATCACATTTTTAAATTGGAATAATTTCACAAAAATGATAGTTTCGTTGAGATAGTCGAGTGCTTTATAGTAATCTGTGCACACCTCAATTTTGGCTAGCTGCTAGCCAAAACTTAGGTAAAAGCGAGCAGCTAATAACTAATGTTTGTATACGGCTAGCACCTAATAGCTGCTAGCACACAAACATCTAAATCTACCTTATCTAACCTTCTCGTCGGTCAACCCCTCATACCTTAAACGAGCTGTGAACGAGCGTCTCATCCAAGTCGATAACCACGCAGACCTTTCCGGCGTCTTTGGACTTGGCAGGCGGCAGCAGCGGTTTCACCTGGATCTGAAAAGGCCACAACTCGAGTCTTTTCGGGGTTCCGGACAGAAAGGAAGAAGGAGGAACCGGGACTCACCTTGGAGACGGTACCGTTCTCCTCGACTAGCAGGGGTGCGTTGTTGTTGACCGACGGGGGCTCTGGCTGGTCTCGGCAGAGGCAGCAGGAGAAGATTGAAAATAAGCCACCGCTTCGGGGCTTCTTGGTGGAGGGCGTGGAACCTGCACAGGAAGAGAAGGTGCTCAATGCCCAAACCCGATGACTCAAATCACGAGCTACAGCAGAACAAAGACTTCTCCAGAAGGTCAACGTTTGGAGGTTCCTGATCACTTTTCCTCACATATTATTCTGAGCCCAAACACCCTCAGCCCCAAACATGGCCACTGTCTGTTGAGCTGGACGTGAGGGTGTTAGCAACAAACTAAAGGCTTTCATTCCCTCCGCCTCTGCTTTAGCATTCAAGCGCCATCTGACCCTCTGCTGGCCTCTGTACCAGCGGACAAAACAGGAAGAGGAAGCAGGCGGGTATTGACGCAGGAAGCGGCTTGTTCGAGCACAGCTTGAAGTAGCCTCAAAGTAGTTCAAGCTGTTACTTCTTTACACACAACTTTTTTTTAAAAATACCTCAGGCCAATTAATATCTCAATGTGCAATTTGTGCTTTTCGATGGAGGCAATTTTAAGCTGGAGAGGAAATGCATTTTCTACATTTTGTGACGTTACTCCGTCATTTATTGTTCCGCTATTTAAGTTTTTATCCACAATATCATTTCATTATTGGTGCTTTATACAGCAACACAATCCATATATTTCATGTTTCCTGTGTGCTGCCTTCAGTGGTAGCATAACAAACATACAACAACAAAATAATTAATCAGGGATACTTTTTTTTTTAAACTTGCTCGACGCTTTGAATCGTTTACTGCTGCCCGCACCCGCCGCCCCCGCAAACACACAAAAGTAGTGATTTGGCCTTGATGCTCGGGCATGGAACGCATAATGATAGGCCACCTGATTACTCAGTAACCTGCATTGACACTCTCTGCAATCGAATGGCGTGTACAGTGAACAGAGAGCCGATTGTGGTATCAGTTGTTCACTAGGGAACTAGACACGCTATTTTACTTACATGGAGGCTGTGAAACTTGTTTTTAGCGTGGGCCTAACTGCTTATCTTCTGTGTAAACAGGGACAGATTGAAAGATTCTAAACGAATAACAGCAGTTTAAATCATTTCTTTAAGGGTGAGTGAAAAATCAATAGTGTGTCTTCTATTTTTGAGACTGAGGTTGCAGACAAGTAGGAAAATAAAGTTGGAAAATAAATATGACACTAGCCAATGATATTTACTCGCCAGAAGCTGAGCTGCACTGTGCTTGTTTCCAATCGTGGAGTGTGCGTTCACACACTCGGGTTTTGAATCACGTGGGAGTCACCAAATGAGAATGTAGAGTTTGCTAATGTGAGCTCAGGTTAACGGGCGGCTGTTAATTGGCTAACGGTTAGCTAGTCTACATTTTGAGTACCTTGAGTCCATGGCAGCTCAGGGATGGACGTGCCCATCACATTTATTTTGTCAACATTTGTACAATAAAGTGATTTGAAAGTGTATGGGCCGCTGTGGATCCTTGACCCCTTGCGGGGGCATTACATACACTAACTAGCGGTGGAAAGCTAAATTAAATTAGCTAACATCAATACCTTGTGCAGGCAAGCACAGATGTGCTGTTGTGGTACGTTAGTTCGATCTCCTCTACAGAAGACACGTTGTACTTCTCTTAACTGTGAAGTGATCCTAAACTTTGGACAGTCCTTGTTTTTTATGCATTTTCCTGCTGGCTCGCCACCATCCCATCACTTTATTCCTACAAGTAGTGGAACAATACTGGAGTGACGCGAGTCTGCGTGGAAAAACGATCATGCAACGCTTCGAGGCAGAGATGTTGCCTTGAATTTTGTTGGGATTCAAATTATTTGAGTTATTCGATTATTAGGGTTAGTAAATTGATATGAATGATTGTTAATTGGGTAATTGCGAGTGATTTTTTTATCTTAATATTGCAATGGTGATTAAACATGCAATTTTTTTTCAAGGTCCTCTTAAGTTTGCATGTATTTTTTTTTAACAAACAATAAATTAATCTGTAATGCAATATTCAAGATCCGATTTATTATAAAATACAGGCAAATGAAAATTGAATACTAAAGTTTAACTACTTTATAGTCTTTCTTAAAAAATGACTTGCAGTCATTTAGGTGTTACTAAAACAATTTCATAAATGTTTACCGAATAAGGAAGCGCTGGACATAATTGAACAAATAATGAGTTAATTAACAATAAGGGCAAACAAATCTGTGAAACAATAATATGTAAACATGTGGACTTGCACTACTGAATATATTTAGACATTCTATAAACAAACAAACAAACAAACAAACAAACAAACAAACAAGATACGTATGCGGAAAGGCGGGGGGCGGGGCTACCAATGACCAAAACAAATCAGTTCTTTATTTCCCCCTAAAATTGTGTCCTTTGCGATTTGAAAATTGCATTCTACTACATTGCAATGTCGATTTGTACTCCAATAATTAGTCAGCCCTAGTGGAAACCATAAAACTCAATCCATCAGAATGCACAATTGCCCCTTTGTTTATTAAAATTTGACAGCTACCTTTGATCAGAAATAAGGGAAACAAGTGGGTGGCAACTCATCTGTAGCAGTAGAACGCATTCAAGTCCTGCTGCTGACAAAATGAGGAAAAAAAATAATTGCTTAACAAATCTGCACTTTGTTCGCTCAAGAGGCGCAGACACTGTTTGCACTTTCATTCTGAACATTCTCCTTAGAATCTAACGCTTAGATTCTTGCATGTGCCTGACTGCGTCTCTGCAAGAGCATTAACACAAAGCAAATATAAACAAAATGGCGTGGAGCAAGCCTTTAGTTCGTTTCTGTTCGCAAGAAATCTTTGCGGTCGCTGTCTTCTCTCCGCTTTTTGTTTACTCCGAACTCTGGAGACTCGTAACGCGGCGGCCTTGTCGTCACTTCCGCTGCACAAATTTAAGGCCTGCAGCCATAAGCAGAAAGATGCGTCAAAGTGACACTTTCACTTCTTGCAAGTCGTTCACGCTCTCTGTTGATCAAATACTTTTACGACAATCACGTACAATAAAGACTCACAAGTTAAGTTTTGTTTGGTGAATGAATGAAAACAATCTTTAGTGCGGCGAGTAAACTTTTCTAAAGCAATATTTTCGAAATAAATAAAACTACTTACCCGAGTCCACTCTGTCCGCGGATTTATTTGCATCTTCATCCCGGCTGACCTGCGTGATGACCGAGGACGGGTTGTCCATAACGTCCGACTGTGCTCACGCGTCAAACTTGAGGTTTTGTGCGCCCGACTGTGCGCTGCATTCACGACCAGCGAATGCCGAGCGGAGGTTGGCCACTCGCCGCCTACAGCTCCTCCATTTCGCGCTTACAAGCCAGCCGCTGGTGTCGCTGCTTGGAAACTGCGAACTTGGAGCACATTTGTCACAAAGTTGGCAACTTTGATTCAATATGGTGCTCGGGCGCCCCTCGCAGTTTCAAGATCCAAACATGGAAGTTTCAAGGCGTCCCATTCCACTTAAAGTGGCGCAGTAAAAGTGAGGGAATGTCGCAGCGAGTCGCGGCCTCTGCTGACTTACACAACTTTGTTGACGATCCCTTAAAAGTAACTCGCGGCGAACTTTCTCAAAACTTTTCCGGTTCCATTTTCTTGCATATTAAGCGTATTCCGAAGCGTAACGTTTTGTCGTTCACTGCGTGGATGTCCGGAAAATATGCAAGCAATAACAAAGCTCACGTTGACATCGTTTGGGTGTTTTCGTGCGTAAAGTTATTTAAAAGTATTCGACGACAACGTGCAAGAATACTAAAGTTGATTTTTTGCTCGTATCACGGATTCCCGGTGACATCCGAAGGATGCAGACCGGACGGGCGGACAGACTGGCTTTTTTTTGCGTGGGAGTTGTCGTCCAGAAACGCCCCAGTTGGGGTTCCCTTGAAACTGCCTAGGTTCAACAAGGGAGCGTCAAAAAGGTTCAGGCTTCATACGCGGCGACTTTTTTCAAAAGGAAAAAAAAAACTTTTCTTCTTCTCTGTTGAACTTGCTTGAGACGTATATTTTAATCCTGCTGGTCTGATGTAATTTAATGTAATAAATATAAAACTGGATCTAAATTAAAATGATGCTAAAAGTATTGTTAAAAGTTACTTTAAAGGGTAAACAAATGTCAAAGCCTTCTGCTCTACTAAACGTGCAGCTCTTCGCAAATTGCTATTTATACGTAAATAAAATTATTTTAAAAAAAAAAAACAACAACAATAAAAAACATGGAATTCACTCGCATTGTCAGGGGCAGCCATTTTTTAGGTCTTTTCACGATCGCAAAAGTGAAATTTGCCAAAATATGATGTATGCTTACCGATTTCTGCCTGATTGATCTACTGAGAAAAATCCTACAGTTTGTAAATAATCAACATAAACAAGAATTTGTAGAATTTGCTAAAGCTAATTAATCATAAGGACATCTACCTGTGCTTACAGATTTGTGAGCCATTCTGGATTTGCGAGTGGAGAGACTGTACTTGTCAGGTGAAACGATCCAATCCCCACAGGTGTAAAACCTGAAAGTATTTTCAATATCCAAAAAATACTACATGCAAATTTGTGTGGCGCTCACCAAAAATAGGCAAATTGTACTTTAATACATACCGTCTCTGAAAAACAACATATCCCACATATAAACACAGCAAGTTGGCACAATTACAACTCTTCCAAATTCATAGAAAAAGTAGTGCTGTGAGAGGAACACACACCCACGACTGTTAAATGCTATTGTTTCTGTTAGTCTGACTTTTTTTTTTTTTTTTGCAACAGTGGTGCTAAACGTTTGTCCAACTAACTCATCACATGTGAATTAGAACTGGCTGACATTGAAAGAAATACAGTTTGGAGATTCCTCCAATCTAGGCACTAACTGGCCAAACGCAATTTCACCAAGCTAAGTGTAATACTGAAGAACCACAGCAAGTTACCAGTGTGCGCCCTACCTGTAATAAATATTCAACAACAGATCCATAAATTGTGTGATTCTTATCCAGCAACCACAAAGACACTCCTTTTTTCCGTCTTATGAGTCAAAAAGTGATTCAGAGATGCTTACACTCGCACACGCATGCAAATAAATTAACATGAAAAAAAAGTAAACAGTTTTAAGGAAAAGTCTTTTGGTTTTGAGATCGAAATTGTAAGTAAGAAGTAGAAGTAAATGCAAACGTAAGTTAGCAGCTCAAAGTATACAATCGCATGGGTGGTGCTTAATAGAAAACACACTGGGTGATGTTTTGTGCTGAATGAGTCGTTTTAGAATTGGTTCAGAATGGGAGAGATTGCTGGAAATGTGCAGTCGAGTAGATAACTTCTCGAGTTGGATTCCGAGTTGAGGCTGTCGAAGAACCGAGCCGTAAGTGATGGGTCATTCCCAAAGGGCAACCCTCGAGAGTCGCTCTGCCCTCGTGAATTTCACTTGGAGTCGTGAAACTGCGACGCAGGCCCGCTTGACGTGGACTTGGGTGTGCTCTGGTAGCTGCGCAGCAGCACCTTGTGCTTGGTTGTGCTCTCGGCGCGATGGCACTGCTGCGCCACCAAGAACTCTTTGAGTCTGCCTGTGGTGAAGGTAAGGGTCTGCCTCCTCAGCTTCATCATGTAAGTGTCCTGAAGCCAGGCTTGGGAGAAGCAGTCGCGTGTGCTTGGGCGGGCCCTGAACGCACACACACGGACGGACAATACAAATTTGAAATCTCTTTCAATGGCAGCCAATCAAAGGCAAATCGTCAATACCTTAATTGTAGGAAAACAATTATGATTGGATTGCAACAGATTTCTCACCAAGCGTAACTGCTCAGCAACTTCTTGACAAAGGCCAAGGCACTTTGGGAGACGTTGGGGTAGAGTCTCGTTGGGTCAAACTTGGCCATCAGGATCTTGGATTTCACACGTTGAGGATCTTTGTCATCAAAGGGCAGCTGGCCGCTGAGCCTTCCATGAGAAGACAATTTGACGTTGATTGTAAATGTCGACCAATCAAAGCGAGTTGCATATTTAGATACTGAACTCACATGATGTAAGTCACAACTCCAACAGTCCATACATCTGCGGGAGGCCCCACTACTTCGCCTTTCACGATTTCAGGAGCTTCAAGCACATTTATCAGAAAGATGAAACCTCATACCCAAGGAATTTGGTATTCTCAGTGAATGATTGCCCTCACCCATGTATTGCAGTGTTACCGCCCCCAAATCCTGCTGCTTGAGACTAAGTGGGTTGAAGCTTTGAGCGCTTCCAAAGTCCACAATCTTGATGGTGTTGAGGTTTGTCACCATGATGTTGTCTGGCTTCAGGTCCAAGTGGAGGACTCGGCGGTTGTGTAGGTACTCGACTCCCTGCAGGATCTGGACCAAGTACTCAACCACGTCGTCCTCAGAGTAGCGGAATCTACCGTATCGTGGAGCGTTGGGAAAGAAAGAATTTAAATGTGCACTCACATGTACGCTTCATTTCGTGTCTACCTCTCCACGATGCTGTGCAGCAGCTCTTTGCCGGTGCAGTACTCTGCCACCAGCACAACGTAGCGTGGCGTGACATAGGCTTCGTGCAGAGCCATGATTTTGTCATTGTGCAGAGATTTCAGGATCTCGTACTCCTTCAGCACTTCCTTTTTGTTCTCTTGGCTGTAGGGAATGATTTTGGCCATGTATATTTTGCCCGTGGCATTCTCACGGCACTCTCGGATGACGCCGAAGCGACCTCTGGTAAAGAATAGTTGGATTATGCACTGGATGTAGGACGTGAAGGTGAATGGTAAATTCTCGACTTTGATTTTTCCCTCACCTGGATTTCTCTTCCAGGAAGGTGTAAGGTTTCTGTGGAACCCCTTGACGCAGAGCCGTGGAGGGTGTGACGCGACCGGATGGTGTGCTTCTGGTGGGCGTACAGGCCCCTTCACCAATGGGGCTCAGGCTGGAGGTTTGCAGCACTTTAGGGGAGAAGGAACTTGGAGATGGGGCCATGGTGGTGGGGATATAAGTGACCGCTAAGGCAGGTTTGGTGGGGCTTGAAGGAGGAGTCGCAAGAATGCTCGGGGTCTGGGTCATGGGAGACACAATGTTCACTGGACTCTGGAGCTTGGGCGTTACGAATGGTACCGATGGAAGTTTAGAGCTCGTTTTGGGAGCATCATGCATATTTGTGATTGCCGATGGAGATGAAGAGGTCTCTATGGTTCTTGGAGCCCGATAGGATGATGGAAGTACTGCAGAAGGAAGGGATGTCACTGGTGAAGTCGCATTTTTAGGACCTGTTACAGTGGAGGTTGTATTTGTCATCGTGGATGTGACTGGGAGACTTGAGGGAGACGCCAGAGATCCAGGTACGGCAGTGGTCTTAACCACAGCCACCACGGGTGAAGCTTCTTCAGCTAACCACAACAAAACACAACAATCCAATGTCTGTACGGCACATACTATATTTTAAAACATCTTCGGCCTGTAATACCTGCTGAATCCAAAGTGACTGGAGCTGAAGAGTTGCTAGGTGGACCCTGTCCTGCCTTGTTCACACAGAACACGCGGAACCGGAACACGTCACCTTGTGGTAAGTCAGTCACGTTGTAGTAGCAGTCAACCACTCCGGTGGTAACGGTTTGCCACGTTGAATCTCCTGAAGTAACAAGATGTTAAATGCGTCTTTTTGGAAAAACTTCACAATGTAAATTATGCCAGATGAAATAAAAACATGAAGGTTAGAGTTTCAAATACAAGAGCGTATTTTTCACCTTCCGTCTTTCTTTCCAATGTGTAGCTGCACGGGGGCTTGGTGTCGGACGGTTTCCACAGCACCAGGGCGGTGTTGTTATACGTCTGAGGGACTTCAGGGGTTCCGGGTCGTTTGGGAACATCTTAAATTGTTGTGGAAAAGGGGAAAGATTACCAAACGAGACGATGGTCAATGATCAACTCAAGATCAACCGGATCAAATCTTTTGGTTGGACTTTCGGTTCCTCAGGGATTTTCACAGCGAGTCCCTCGCTTGATTTTTTTCCCCTTCCGGATACAACCCCAAACTCTTATGTGTTTAATAGTCTCACATTGTGTATACGACAATGTTCAGCTACATTCAAAGTTTTGATGACACTTACAAGCTATCGTCAGTGTACAAGAGGTGGTAATGGCGGCCAGGGGGTTGGTAGCCACGCACTCGTACACCCCAGCATCTCTTTGGCTGCACTTTAGGATCGTAAGAAGCTGCCTGCCATCCGGATGGGACGTCAGACTGATTCGGTCATCCGTATACAAAGCTTTCCGATCTGTACGATATATAAAAAAAAAAAAACGAATTTGAACTTGGAATATTTGAGCTTTGGCGCAGCATTTTTGTCAGCTCAAGGATGGAAGCAAGAGACCTTTGATCCATGTGATGTCAGGAAGGGGACTTCCGGCAGGGAGACAACTGAGGGTGACCTGCTCCCCCTCGAGTAGGATTTGGTCTTTGAGTTTGATGTGGAACACCGGCGGGAAATCCGAAGCGGAACGGACAAAGGTCCGAGTGAGGGATGTGTCTTCTTTTTTTGGGTTGGGTAAAATCAGGTCAGGTTGAGAAGGTGTTTTGTCTTTTTTGCTCTTGGTCAGACCCCACCTGTCCCATCTAGACCGCCGGTCGTTCTCAGATTGAACACTGGAAGTGGATTCGATGGATTCCTTTGACGCGGCCACGCCAGCCTGTTTGGCCAGCTGATTCTCGGGTATGCCCATTCCTTTCAGTCCTCGCCCTTCAGAGTGTGAGTGGCGATGGCGAGAAAACAGGGGTGCCTTCTTCTCCTCGGTGTCATCTTGTCTTTGCTCTGACAGACTCCGGATTTTTGTCGTATTTCCAGTGAGTTTATTCTCAAACATCTGGCGCATTGCTAGGATTGGAGAATCTGTGAGCCTCTTCGGTTGTTGCTCCTTCTGACTCGCCTCTGTAGTTTTATCCTTCCTGTCCTCGGACTGGCTCCTTATTTTGGCTGAGATTCCAGCCACTTTGGACTCGAACCTGCGTCTCATAGCAGAAACCGCAGACTCGTCAGCTTTTGCCCTTTGTTCATTCGTGTCTAAAGATTTACTACGACCAATTGCCCAGGTAACCCTCTTTGGGGCTGCCTTTTCCTGATTCTTTCTTTCCTTTGAGTTCTCTGCATCTTTATCAACTGACGATCTCTTACCCCGCATCGACCACCTGCCAATAAGGCTTAGGCCAGGTTCTTTTTCCTTATCTTCCCGTAAGTCTTGAACTGATTTGGATTTTTCTTGTAGCCCTTGGGAGACCATTTCGAGGGGGGCCCCCCTTTGCCCTGGCCTGTACACCTCATCGTCTCCACCGCCAATCTTACGGCTCAACGTAGGTGATTTTTCCTCGGATTTGTTCCTGGTTAGCTTTTTGAGGCTACGAGTCAAAGATGACTCCCGCTTCTTGAATCTGGCTTCAAAGACCTCTTCCGAGGCAATGTCTTTTATATCTGTTCGAAGTTGCGGGTGGCGTGGCATGCCGGGTATCTCCGGGTTTGAAGTGGCAGCAGAGGATAGATCGGAAGTCGCCACTTTGGCAAACACAGCTGGGTGTTGAGGTGAAGGAGCGATGCCTTTGGCCTCATGTCCTTTCAACTTGTCAGACACTCGGTCAGATGTTCCAGGTTTTGTGTTTTGTGATGTTCCTTTGTCTTCAGTAACTTTCTCTTTATTTAAATAAGTTTTCTTTTTGTACTGCGCTTCCACATCGTCTTCTATCACAATTATCGGAGTAACATGTGCGGACGATCTTGGCTCATTTTCTGCTTTATTTACTTTTTCTATATTGGTCCTTTTCTCTTGATTGTTGCGTTTGCGCTGTTGGTCCACTTCTGCTGTTGGGTATCTAAATGAGATGCGCTCCGTTGGTGACTCCGTCGTGGTTTGTTCTGTTAGGGCGGACATGGAGGTTGCCTCCTTTAGCTTCTTCCCCTCAGTGCCTCCAGATGGGATTTCTAAGGGAGCTCCATACCTGCGATGAAGGGGCATGGGTTCCGAATCTTCTTGAGTGAAGGAAGCGCTTTTCTGGAAAACTTTGGTCTTTGGTGTGTCTTGTCCAGCACTCTCAGAGGATGCAGCTCGCGTGAGCGTGGATGGCCCCGCTCTAGATCTCCTCAGATTGCGATCCAGAGACCCTGTCTGTTGCTCATCTTCCATGCCAAGCGTTTCAAATAAGGGTCCTCGGAGGCCGCTCATCTTTTTATCCACGCTACCTCCCCTGAGCAGCCGTTGTCTCATGAGCTCCAGTTTCAAGGCGTAATCCTCCTGGCTAATTTTTGTGATTCCAGGGCTTGGGCTACGGTTGGGTAGTTCAAGAGAAACAGTCTTTTTCAGGCTATTGGTGCTCGTTTCTGTGGTTTGGTTGACGTCACCCTGTTCTAGGTCAGTGTGAAGAAGCAACGCCGAGTCAGCAGAACTGCCTCTCCTCATTGTGGATCTTCTTGCTTTTGTCTGAGACTCACCCGTCTCTGTACTTAATCCTTTTTTAAGTAGAGCTCTTTTCGTCTGTTGAATCATCTCTTCGTCTGGGTTTTGGGGTTTCTGTGTCCCGCTTTTACCAGCTTCTTTGATACCAGCTGTGTCAAGGTTGTTCTTAGTTCTATCAGCAATATCATTGGGCCCCCGTGTGACATGTTCATCCTCGGGCAACTCATTCAAGGAGACTCTGGAACCGGAGAAGAACATCGATAGCGGCATAGGAATGAAGGGAAGCTCATCCACGTCTGCTTCTGAGTCGGAGGATGATGAAGGTGGCGGGGAGCCTTCTTTTAAATGTTTCGCCACAGCAATGGACACATGGCTCGATGCGTCGTTAAGTAGCTCCGGGATTGTTCGCATCACCATTTTTGATTTGTAATTGATTAGGGAGCGCTGCAGGGCAAACATCAGGAGAGAAATGATATAGATATAGATGATGGAATAGAATATCTGGAACGTCATTTGGCATACCTTGACAATCTAATGAGATCATAATGAAGATGATTTTGTTGTTCCCTAACAAAAGTACATAGCTCACGATTCACTGTGTGAAAGGTATGTTAAAGAACAATATTTTTATTTCTGATGTTTTAGTTTCAAGAAATTAGTTTTTCTTAAAAATAGTTTGTTCACACTCTATTTTCAGTTCACAAAAAGTCTCGGCATGGAGGAGTGGATGGCTAAGTTGGTCTTTAGCTCCAATTGCTTTTGATGATGTTATTAGGAGGCTTAATTAATTATAATTAAAAAGAAGAACAAAGTAATTAAAAAAAGAACAGACAGTGTTTTCAATTTCGCTGCACAAAACAGCTTGGTGAAAAAAAAAATCTATTTGTACTATTCTGAAGAACAACAAGGCAATAAAAGCAGCAATGCGGCTAATAAAGGAATGAAAGTTCTAACAAAGTGAACAACTCAAAAAGTGCTTGATAACGTGAGCAAGGCAACTGACTCAATTCAACGAATAAAATTTGTGAACCGAGGTACCGCTCTATTGTTCAGATATCAACTCCATGATAGCGTCAAACTGATGAGAATCGTCCACGTACGAGCAGATGCAAATATTTATTTGACTCGCATTAGATTGTGTCGGTCTACCTTCTTTCTTTTCACTAAATAACGAAAACGTGTGTTGTACCTGCCATCGCCTCCGAGACAAAACCTGCTTTAGCTTCGCCGTGCAGATGCTCTTGTTACTTTCTGACTGCAAGATAAAAGGTCATCACTGTTTTGAAGAAGCGGAATTATAATTTTAAATAAAACACGTCTGGCAGCTACCTTGAACCAAGGATGACGAAGGCACTCGATGGCGCTTGGTCTCCTGAAAGAACCAAAACAATTTAGTCCCATACTTACGCAAATACATCCATCCATACATCTGAGATTACTCACAGTCGGTCCACCACCAAGAGCTTGACGACAAACCCCTTCGCCTCTTTGCAGAGGTCAGAGAACATGTTCTCCTCGAAGGCCACGTTGTAGTTGCGAATGTTCAACACCGTGGCTCTGTCGTTTTCACCGGTGAATGGTGACACTCCTGTCAGACTGGAATGGTTGATTCATTGATTCATAATAAGAGACGCTTACATTTAATTTGTGCACTTGCTGTATGTCTTACCAGAGATATGTAATGACAGCGACTGGCCTATAGGAAGCAGTAGAGAGACGATAGGTTATGAGATTGTGCTTTGGTGCAAGTGGGGCATGTTAGAGGCTAGCTCACCATATGTCTGTTGCTCGAGAGACCGGCGTTTGGTTCACAATCTCTGGTGCTACGTATTCCGGCGTTCCATACTTGGAGTAGTGCTCCTCGGAGGACTCCAGTCTGATGGCGTTGCCAAAGTCGCAAATACGGATCTGGTCACTGCTGGCAGATGCCATCAAAATATTTTCTGGCTAAAAGCCGATGAAAACGAGAGCGATCAATTCTTGTCGTCGGATAATCGTCTGATATATTCTATGGAGACTAACCTTTATGTCAAGATGGCCGATGTCTTTCTCATGAAGGTAGCGAAGGCCTTCCAACACCTGCTGAATACATCGACGAATCTGCGGAGATGCACAAGTGATGATGTGAAGGTCATGTGACGCGAGACCGTCGGGGAACGCGGAAGCCAACCCACTTCCAACTCTGTGACTGTCGTTCTTCTGGATATTCGTTCTAACATCTCCTCGTGACACCTTCAAGCCACAGCTGAGGAAAACCAAACTGCACGATTGTTGATTGGTCTTTGAGATGTTTCATAACTTTGTCAACTCGCAGTGCAAGAAATGAAATGCGTAAATAAACCGGTACATAAAAAGGATACAATTCTGTTATCAGCACCACCAAATTCTTCTTCTCAAAGGCATCATGGAAGAAGATGATGCGCTCGTGGTCCAGCTCGGACAGCAGTTCCATCTCCCGCAGTGCCAGGGCTTTCCTCTTTCCACGTGCGGATGTGAACTTGGCAGCAAAGTCCTTCTTTCCCTTCTTCTGAGTCACTCGCTTCACGTAGGAAAAGGTCCCCCTATGATGGACAACATTTGGCTGCGTTTTATGTTGCTTCTGCCAAGAATTCGAAATTGAATTCCCGTCTTGTTTGCTAGTTAGGAAGATATGCAAAGACTAAACATTACTCTTAATGTTGGGCATCTGTGAAGGAGTCCAAACTAGGACAAAATCTGGCATGTCAAAATGTAGAAAAAGGCCATTCATGGATATGGTCTGCACAAACTTCCTGGCCAAAGTTCTTGAGAAAATCAATATGACAATCCAGTTTCGAGAACCGTTCCTTCAAACTTTGGGTCTGTGTACTTTTTGGGGTTCGATGGTTTAGTCATCACTGTGTCTTCAGTTCTGGAAAGCCGTAGCTTGCTTGGACTTATCTTCACGAGGATGGACACACGCCTACCTGCCTATCTCCTTGTGGAGGTCATAGTAGTCTGTCAAGCGTCGCATCTTCCTGAGAATGGTTCCTTCATCTTCCACTGGTTCTATGGCCTCTTTGTCCTCTGTAGACAACATACAGACTTTTACATATGTCCGTTTGCCTGCTGACATTTATGAAAGATGTTTTGGGACCCCGTGCCAGACCTGTGCGAACTGTCAGTTCAGCCTTGCAGGAGTTGGACGCGGCCAGGTTCTTGGCCGTGCAGGTGTAGACGCCCGAATGCTCAGTGTGGGCGTTAAGGATCACGAGAGAATACTCTGGGTCATCGTACACGAAGGTGAAGTAGTTGCTCTCTGAGAGAAGCACATCATCCTGTGAAAGATGTCAACGAAATATCTCAATAAATATTCAAAGTTGACTTTTAGGGGCGTAACCGGTACCTTGTACCACAAGATGTCTGGATCTGGTTTTCCTTCGACCACAACAGCGAGACGGGTAGTTTCTCCCTCACGTATGTCCACATCCTCCATGATGGTTTCAAATTTTGGTGGCACTGTGGAGTAGGGAAGAATAACAGTTCTTGCTTCTTTGGAGCAAGGAAACCAAATCTGCTGTCGTCCAACCTGCCATGACCAGCTGCAGCGTGCAGAGGTCGCTGCCAAACTGGTTGCTGGCCATCACCACCAGCTGGCCGATGTCCAAGGCTCGGACGCGCTGAAGCTTCAGGGTGTGTTGATCATCGTCCGGCGTGCTCATCTCGCACACTCCGGCTTTGTTGACCAAAGCCACGCCCCTCCTGATGAACACCACAGCAACATCTTGCAGCACATTTACTTAAGCGACCGTTGAGATGAAAGTGGAATCATTTTTACCTTTTCCAAGTGACGGTAGCGTGCACGTGGTTCAGGGTGACGGTGATGCTTACGGGTTGATTCTCAACCACGTACACAATGTCGGGTTTGTCGATGATCACGGGTGCTTTCCTCAAATAAGGTCCTAGATAAGGTCAAAGATGTGCTTTGTGTGAATGCTGAGAAACAAGCATTCACTACAATATCATCATCTGCTAAGAATTGACCTCTGTCCTGGAGCTGGACCAAATCTGTGGATGGTGAAGGTTTGCTGAGCGTCTTGCCGGTGGAGGTCAAGACCCTGAAAGCGTAGCGGACCCCCTTGGAAAGGTTGGTAATGGTGTAGCTGGTTTCCCTCAAGTTGGAAGCTACGGTGGACCACTGGATGGAGCCCAAAGGTTGCTGCTGGAGCACATAAGACAGGGAACCCGAATCTGCAACGAAGTAAGAAAGGCATAAAGCACCCAAGACGTCATACAACCACATTATAAATTGACTGAACTTTCACAGACTTCTTTTGAAGACTGAGACCTAACCCTAACCCTAACCCTAACCCTAATGTGCTCATGGTGTAATGTGCTCATGGTGTAATGTGCTATGTGCTCATGGTGTAATGTGCTATGTGCTCATAGTGTAATGTGCTATGTGCTCATGGTGTAATGTGCTATGTGCTCATGGTGTAATGTGCTATGTGCTCATGGTGTAATGTGCTATGTGCTCATGGTGTAATGTGCTCATGGTGTAATGTGCTCATGGTTTCCAAGGAATCTTGCTATCGCTAATTAAGGTTTCAAACTAGGGTTAGGGTTTCCGACTAGGGTTTTAAACCAAGGTTTGGGTTAGGGTTAGGGTCTGGGGTTAGGGTTTCCAGGGGGTTTCCAAGGGGTTAGGGTTTTCCAAAGGGTTTCCAGGGGGTTTCCAGGGGTTAGGGGTTTCCAAAGGGTTTCCAGGGGGTTTCCAGGGGTAAGGGTTTTCCAAAGGGTTTCCAAGGGGTTTCCAGGGGTTTCCAATGGGTTTCCAGGGGTTTCCAGAAATTTCCAGGGTTTCCAGGATTTTCCAGGGGTTTCCAGGATTTTCCAGGATTTCCAAGGGTTTCAATGATTTCCCAGGATATTCCAGGGGTTTCCAGGGGTTTCCAGGGTCAGGGGTCTGGGGTTAGGGTTAGGGTCTGGGGTTACGGTCTGGGGTCTAGGGTTAGGGTCTGGGGTCTAGGGTTAGGGTCTGGGGTCTAGGGTTAGGGTTAGGGTTAGAGCTAGTGCGAGGGTTAGGGTTAGAGCTAGGGTTAGAGCTAGGCTTAGGGATAGAGTTACAGCTTGGGTTAGGGTTAGAGCTAGGGTCAGGGTTTGAGCTAGGGTTAGGGTTAGAGCTAGGGTTAGGGTTAGAGCTAGGGTTAGGGCTAGGGTTAGTTCTAGGGTTAGGGCTAGGGTTAGGGTGAGGGTTAGGGCTAGGGATAGAGGGTTAGAGGGTTAGGGTCTGGGGTTAGGGTTAGGGTTTCCAAGGGGTTAGAGTTTTCCAAAGGGTTTCCAGGGGGTTTCCAGGGGTTATGGTTTTCCAAAGGGTTTCCAGGAGGTTTCCAGGAGTTAGGGTTTTCCAATGGGTTTCCAGGTGTTCCCAGGACTTTCAAGGACTTTCAAGGACTTTCCAGGGTCTGGGGTCTGGGGTTAGGGTCTGGGGTTAGGGTCTGGGGTTAGGGTCTAGGGTTAGGGTCTGGGGTTAGGGTCTGGGGTTAGGGTCTGGGGTTAGGGTTAGGGTCTGGGGTCTAGGGTTAGGGTTAGAGCTAGTGCGAAGGTTAGGGTTAGAGCTAGGGTTAGAGCTAGGCTTAGGGTTAGAGTTACAGCTTGGGTTAGGGTTAGGGTTGGGGTTAGGGTTGGGGTTGGGGTTAGGGTTAGGGTTGGGGTTAGGGTTGGGGTTAGGGGTTAGGGCTAGGGTTAGAGGGTTAGAGGGTTAGAGGGTTAGAGGGTTAGAGGGTTAGGGTCTGGGGTTAGGGTTTCCAAGGGGTTAGAGTTTTCCAAAGGGTTTCCAGGGGGTTTCAATGGGTTAGGGTTTTCCAAAGGGTTTCCAGGTTGTTTCCAGGGGTTTCCAGGTCTTTCAAGGACTTTCAAGGACTTTCAAGGACTTTCAAAAACTTTCAAGGACTTTCAAGGACTTTCCAGGGTCAGGGGTCTGGGGTTAGGGTCTGGGGTCTGGGTTAGGGTCTGGGGTTAGGGTTAGGGTTAGGGTCTGGGGTTAGGGTCTGGGGTTAGGGTTAGGGTCTGGGGTCTAGGGTTAGGGTTAGAGCTAGTGCGAGGGTTAGGGTTAGAGCTAGGCTTAGGGTTAGAGTTACAGCTTGGGTTAGGGTTAGGGTTGGGGTTGGGGTTAGGGGTTAGGGGTTAGGATCTGGGGTTAGGGTTAGGGTTAGGGTCTGGGGTCTAGGGTTAGGGTTAGAGCTAGTGCGAGGGTTAGGGTTAGAGCTAGGGTTAGAGCTAGGCTTAGGGTTAGAGTTACAGCTTGGGTTAGGGTTAGGGTTGGGTTAGGGTTGGGGTTGGGGTTAGGGGTTAGGGTTAGGGGTTAGGGGTTAGGGGTTAGGGGTTAGGGGTTAGGGTTAGGATCTGGGGTTAGGGTTAGGGTTAGGGTATGGGGTCTAGGGTTAGGGTTAGAGGGTTAGGGGTTAGGGTTAGGGGTTAGGGTTAGGGTTAGGGTTAGGGTTAGGGTTAGAGCTAGGCTTAGGGTTAGGGTTAGGGTTGGGGTTGGGGTGAGGGTGGGGGTTGGGGTTGGGGTTAGGGTTAGGGTTAGGGTTAGGGTTAGGGTTAGGGTTAGGGCTAGGGTTAGAGGGTTAGAGGGTTAGAGGGTTAGGGTCTGGGGTTAGGGTTTCCAAGGGGTTAGAGTTTTCCAAAGGGTTTCCAGGGGGTTTCAAGGGGTTAGGGTTTTCCAAAGGGTTTCCAGGTTGTTTCCAGGGGTTTCCAGGTCTTTCAAGGACTTTCATGGACTGACAAGGACTTTCAAAGACTTTCCAGGACTTTCAAGGACTTTCAAGGACTTTCAAGGATTTTCAAGGACTTTCAAAAACTTTCAAGGACTTTCAAGGACTTTCCAGGGTCAGGGGTCTGGGGTTAGGGTTAGGGTCTGGGGTCTAGGGTTAGGGTTAGAGCTAGTGCGAGGGTTAGGGTTAGAGCTAGGGTTAGGGTTAGAGCTAGTGCAAGGGTTAGGGTTAGAGCTGGGGTTAGAGCTAGGCTTAGGGTTAGGGTTAGGGTTAGAGCTAGTGCGAGGGATAGGGTTAGAGCTAGGGTTAGAGCTAGGCTTAGGGTTAGAGTTAAAGCTTGGTTTAGGGTTAGGGTTAGGGTTGGGGTTGGGGTTAGGGTTAGGGTTAGGGTTGGGGTTAGGGTTGGGGTTAGGGGTTAGGGCTAGGGTTAGAGGGTTAGAGGGTTAGAGGGTTAGGGTCTGGGGTTAGGGTTTCCAAGGGGTTAGAGTTTTCCAAAGGGTTTCCAGGGGGTTTCAATGGGTTAGGGTTTTCCAAAGGGTTTCCAGGTTGTTTCCAGGGGTTTCCAGGTCTTTCAAGGACTTTCAAGGACTTTCAAGGACTTTCAAAAACTTTCAAGGACTTTCAATGACTTTCAAGGACTTTCCAGGGTCAGGGGTCAGGGGTCTGGGGTTAGGGTCTGGGGTCTGGGTTGGGGTCTGGGGTTAGGGTTAGGGTCTGGGGTTAGGGTCTGGGGTTAGGGTTAGGGTCTGGGGTCTAGGGTTAGGGTTAGGGTTAGGGTTAGAGCTAGTGCGAGGGTTAGGGTTAGAGCTAGGGTTAGAGCTAGGCTTAGGGTTAGAGTTACAGCTTGGGTTAGGGTTAGGGTTAGGGTTGGGTTAGGGTTGGGGTTGGGGTTAGGGGTTAGGGTTAGGGTTAGGGTTAGGGGTTAGGGGTTAGGGTTAGGATCTGGGGTT